>NW_006263785.1:504569-512249 GCF_000469605.1 Apis dorsata | reverse complement strand
TACTTACATTATTCAGAATAATAATACAACAACAAAACTGTAATTTTTTAAGTAAAAAACCAAAAAATTTTATATTTTTTAAAATCTAAATTATAATTTTTTAGTATAATATTAGTATAATACTTAATATTATTTTACATTATATTTTTAAACATTGTTTTTAATTTTATTTTTATATTATCTCCTAAAATTACCAGCAAGAAAAATGATTTCTGTTTATATATAAAATTTTATTAAAATTAATATATTACAATTGATATCATAGGATTATGTTCTCTGTTTGATTTTTTCTATTTATCAAAAAAATTATTTTTTCAATTATTTCATATTCATACTAGTGAATATATATATTTATATGTATATATAATATATATTTTATATATGCATTAAGAATTTCAAAAAGAATTTTATTTTATTTTATTTTATTATTATATTTCATTATATTCTATTTTAAGAAAAATATTTATAAATATGTTAATTATTTTATTTATTATGTATTGCACATTTTTCATGAAAATTAATTTTTATTAATTAATTTTTCTTATTAATTTTTAACTATTAATGTTTAGCTTCTTTCTTTGAAAATAACTTTTAATAAAAATATTTATGTTAAGATATATATTGATGAAATTTTAATTTTATATTTTTTTTAGAAATAATTTTAATAAATAGATAGAAATGTATATAAATTGATATATTTATAGTAGTTATTTATAATAGTAGTCATCATTATTATTTTATCTTTATCTTTTGATATACTTTTTTTTTAATATATGGTTAATTTTTTAGAATATTACTAAAAATCATATTCTTATTTGTTTTATTTTAAATTATTTTTCTATATGTACACATTTTGAAAATTAATATTTTTATACTTAAAATTTAAAAAAATTATTATTGTTGCATTAAAATATATAAAATATATATAATATCATATACATATAAAATATTATATATTTTAAAATAAATGTATAAATATTAAAATTCTTAAAATATAAATTATTTAAAAAATTTTTTTTTAATCATTTATTTTTTTAATAACTATCAAGCATCAAATATTTTATATATATTTATGTTTTTTTTATCTATACATTATTAATAAATATTTGTTTCAATGTTTATTTATTATATATATATAATAAAATAAATGATTTAAAAAATTACAAAAAATAATTTATATTTTGAGAAATTTTATATTTAAAATAAATTCTTTTATTAGATTATGTTTATCATAGATTAATTATCACATGAAATATTAAATTTGTATATATTCAACATTTGAGCATTGGTTTGTTCGGTTGCTTGGAGATTTATTTGATTGTTTGATTGCAAATTTGATATATCTTTTAAAAATTTATTAATTAATAATATAATAAACTTTTTAAAAGTTTATTATATTTTGCATAGAAAAAATACTTTTTAATAAATTTTTAATTTTTTAATTAAAATTTTTTTCAATATATTCATTATTCTTTAAATTCAAATTTTTTTTCTTTATAAATTATTATACAAACATTAAAATATTATACAAACATTATAATAATTTTCATAAATTAGGTAAAATTCTTCCTCATTCTTTCTATTCTTTCTATTTTCTTTAATAGATTTTTGATTAAAAAATCTTTAAAACAACTTTTATAATTAAATCTTCAAAAAGTTTATTTCTTTTTTTTTAAGACTTTTCGAAAAAAGTATTTTTTCATTAGAATTCCATTGAAAAAAAAATCATGGATTTTTAGATGGTATCTATTTTAATTAAAATTTAAATAATAAAATTTAAAGTTGTATTTAAAACAAATAAAAATAATTTTTAAATTTTCAAAACATCTTCTAGAATAAATACGTACTAAGTTATGCATAAAATTATTTTCTATTTTTTATCTATTTAGAGAACTATATCTGAATCTAATTATATCAAATATTCTATATCATTCTTATCATTCTATATCATTCTATATCAAATTATAAATTTTCATGTTTCTTATGTTACATATTTATTTTTTGAGTAAATGAAGCTGATATAATTAATTCTATTAATTAAATCTATTAGAATTAGAAGAATTAAATATAATTATTTATATAGAAAGAATATTTTTATTTCAAAAAGAACTGCATTGAATTGTTAACTATTTGAAGTTTAGAAAATTATTGATTTAGGAAAAATTCCTTTTTTCTTAAAAAGTTTTTAATCTTAAGTAAAATAGATTTCTTTTTAGAAATCTCTATTGTTAAACTATTTCATCTCATTGATTAAAAGAATTTTTTTTATTCTTGAAATTATTAATTATAATAGAATATTATAGAATAATTAATAGAATAATAGAATAATTAATAATAATAATAATTATAATAGAATAATTAATAATAGAAATGTTTTTCTATTCAAAAGAATGCATATGTACAAAGAAAAACTGCGATGCATTTTTTTTTTTGAATTTTAATTTTTATTGTGTTAAATATTTTTAATATTTAATATCCCATTTTGAATATGTTTAATGATTTTAAATTATATTTTTAATTTAAGTATATGTCATTAAGTATAGTTTAACATAAAAATAAATTTACATGATAATAACAAGAAACTAGAAAAGAAAATTTCCTAATATTAACACTATAATATTTAATAAGTTTTTGTTATTATACATGTTATTTTATTCTTTGTTTATAAATATTATTATTTTAAAAGTAAAATATATTAAAAAAAAGGATTGCTATATATTTATGCATGCATATATATATGCAAATCGCGATAAATTAGTCCTAATATAATAATATAATTTAGATCATTTAATATAATTGACTGTTTATTAAAAAAAGGAAAATTTTATCAGCAACATATTGCTGTTTTTTAATTCAATATCATTAAATGAAAAAATGTTTAAGAGTTAGAAAATTGTCAATGAATAGAATATTTATTATATTACCTTTAATAAGATGAAATCCTATACTGTCTGTTTGAATTAATTGTTTAGATTGTTTTCATTATTTCATATATAAAATCTGATGATATGAAATTTAAATACATGATTTTGATTTGATAGGAAAATCTAATTTGAATTAATTTGAAAGGAAATATCTAATTAGTTAAATATGCTAAATCTAATGAAAATTTAATGAAAATTAAATGAAATTTAATAAAATTTATATGAGAGATACTAAAAAAACATACATAACATAACATAAAAATAATATTTCTTTATATTATAATCATTTATTATCCATATTGAAAAAATAAAAATATATTTTTTAAATAAATACTAAATATTAAATATTATTAGAATTTTCATAAAAATATTTTTCATTACTTATGATATATCATCAAGCTAAAATTAATATATAGCAAATATATATCATTTGTAATGAAAAATATATTGCAATAAATTTAAAGCAAATATTTCAATTGGAATTTGTTTATGATAAACATAAATCTAAATTATAAAAATAAATCTCAGAACGAAGTTTTTGAACAATGCAAATTATTTTGAAGATTAAATGAGAAAACTACATGATATTCAATGAATAAATTATCAATTGTTATTATATCACAAAGCCAAATGTTAAAATAACAAATGTTTTAAGAAATTTAATGTAAGTTATTTTGAAAAGGAAAAAAAAATTATATTTTAATTTTCCATTTTTTTCATTTTTGCATTGACATAAATCAATAAGTAATAAAATTTACATTTTTGATAAAAATAATAAAAAAATAAATTATAATAAAAAAAAATATAAATGAAGTTTATAAAATTAAAAAGAAATATGAAAAAAGTCTTTATTAAAGAATTGAATAAACTTATCGATATGTAATACTTATATAAATTTTGATGATTTTTAAATGTATTACAAAGAAAAAGATTTTGAACAATTTTTTTTTATATATCTAACCATCGATCAGCGATTTTCGAGATATTTACAAAAATAATTATTACTACTCTATTGAATTTGGATATTCTGTGGAAATTGTCACATTTAATATTTATCTACTGAAAATCTTGATCTATAAAAATAAAATAATTCTTGAACAATTGAAATGATACCGATAGGTATATTTGATATATTTTGCCAACTATTATGATATATATGGCAATCATATATCTGATATACATGTCGGTCATTGTCATGTATTTATATGGACGAAATTTAATGTAGTAGCATCATTTTTTGCAAATATTTCAAAAATCTTAAAAACCATAAAAATTCATAAAAGCACATTATCAAAAATTGAAGTTGACATTTATAGAATGCTTAGGAATTAAAGCAATATGAATTTAAATTCAACATAAATATGCAATTATAATTATACAAAGAAATAATGAGAAAAAAATTTAAGAGATTATTCTATAAATAAATATAAAAATTGGAATTTGAAAATGTCAATTTAAATTTATTTTTCAAGTTACAAGAGATTTAATTTTATACTAAATAAAGCAAAACAAAGAGTAAGCTATTTCGGTTTATCGATATTTGTGCAAAATTAAATTCCTTCTAACTTGAAAAATAAATATCGGTAAATATTTTTGTATATCAATTATATCTCATATCTGTTTTATTCTTTAGAATTATCTCTGAAGTTTTTTTTTTCCAAACATTCTATATATTTACTTTATATCATACTATATATTTATCTTGTTATATATATTATTAATATATTGAATGATATATATGATAATATATGAATTAATATATGAATTTAGATTTTAGAACAAAATAAACATAAAAATTAGTATACCAAAATATTGGTTAAGGCTTGTTTATAAGTTAAATTTATATTAAAAAAGTTTAATTATATTATTTTATATATTATTATATAAAAAAAAGAATAATTAAATTTAATAAAATTATTGAAAATTTACTGTATCAAAGTGCAAATTTTTCATTGGTTAAAATATTATGAATCATTTTTTACTTACATCATTAGATGGCACTGTTATTCTTTATGGCAGTCTTTTTATTGAAAGGTAGTAATATTATATCTAAGTGGGGATGATTCTATATTTATAATCTGCGGCAATATAGTGATTTCCATTATTGTATCGATATAAAAAAAAAACTGTATCTAGTGAATTTGCCAATCTCAAAGAAAAAATATAACTAAAAAAATATTTAGATTTTTTACTTGTAAAATTAAAATAAGTAAAAATTCCCTATAGGAAAAAAAGAATGTCATATAGAGCTATATAAATTAATAATTTAAGTACATCATGCAAAATTAATAATATTAACATTTTTACAATCTACACGCGTCCACAAAATATTTATTCATGTATTATTAATTCCTGAAGTCCCAACTTATTGCCTCTCTATTTACGATATTAAATTCCCTAGGTGACCATTTTCCCTACTTCTGGTAATCCTGGTCCTAGAAAAGAATAATTATATTCATATTCTACTGTTGTATTATTGTTATATTATTTTAATAAATTTTATATAATTTATATATATAATATTATTACCCTCTATTTTCAAATAGAACTGTATTATGAAAAAAGAACTAATTATGAACACAAGTAAACTATTATATTTTCTAAATAATAAACAAAGGATTTAATTACGTGTATTTTATTTTATATATCTTTTTGATATTAAGAAAAATTGAGCTTTAAAATATTTGCCAATTTAAGTAATTTATTCGAATAATGTATCAAATACATTAGAGCGTAGATGAATTCTTCTATCCTTCTATCCTTTCGTTGTGGTTTTCTGAAACAAATCTTTTTTTTAATTTTAGTAAATTTTTTTTACAAAACTTTTGAATTAAAAAAAACACTTTAAAACGACACCGACCATTTTTCACTTTTACTTTTGGCACAATTGTTTTTATAATATTCGAGACATGGAAATACTATTCTTTCCTTTAATGCTTATTACTTTTTCAAAATTAAAAAACCAAAAATGGCCACAGACCACAGATAACACTAATTACACAATTGGTCTAAGCAAGATGAAAAAGATCTTCTTGACAAAACAAAGAAAAATCACACCACCAAATTCACGATCAACTTCACGAGAAAACTTGTGTTCAACCCATGCGACCAAATCAAGTCACAGCATGCATTTTTTTTCTTTTAATAATATAATTAAACTTTTCTATATAATAATCATATTTTCTTTTGATACCACTGAAATTAACTAAATATTTCTTCTTTAAAAATTTTTTTTTCTATTAAATAAGTTGTTACATCTTTAAATGCCACTGAAATTATTAATGCATCTTCATGTTAAAATCATTTACATTTCTAATGAAACAATCATTATTTTCATTTGACGCCACTGAAACTTTGGTAGGTGAAGTAGGAATAACGAACGCATTGACTCAGCGTAATAGTCATCTATTTGTTGTTCCGACACTATAGTATTATTAAACCACTGCACCTTTGGTTGCGCCTTGCTATAACGCACTTTTAAAATGATAATTTAAAAGAGCGTCACAGTGTGGTCGCCAAGCACAAACACTTGGATTTTTTTTACATTTCACTGTACACGTGTTTTTTTTCTTCTATGCTTTTCAAATATTCATCACCAAACACTGTCTTTTTAGATTCTGTCTTTTTTCACTGGGAGAAAAGCACAGAGAGCTATTTAAAGATACTGTCTATTCACTTTCTTTAGTTCACTTTTCAGAACACGTCCGCACAATTCACTTATATAAGTATTATATGCATATATCACACGGATAATTCTACATAATCATAAAATGCAGCTTTACAATTAATTAGACTTAATTACTGTATCAAATATAGTTTTAACCTAATTTAACCAGATCTTTCATATTTCATCTTTATCATGATTATGATTTTGTATTTTAAGAAAAGAATCAATACATGATATTTAAAAATAAAATATTTTTTTGAAGAATTTCGTTTAAATATGAAAGAACTGTATATATGTATATGTGTATACCCATATGTATATGTGTATATATGTATGTGTATACACCCTTGGTATATATATTTATATGTATATACGCAGCCGATAATTATAATTATAATACAAATTAAATCTAAATTTCTTATGAATTATTTGTGATATTTAAAAGAACTTAATTAAATGTTTCGTCAGAACTTAATGAATTCTGAATTGCTTTGATATTATCTAAACTATAAATATTTTTCTAAGTAATAAAGAAAATTAAAGATACATGTGTGTAATAGTTAAAGTATTGTAATAGAAATTAATCAATATATTTAATCAAAAATTAAAATAATAATTTGTATAGAATTATTATTACTTATTATTATTGTTACTATCATTATTGTTATCAATATTAATATTACTGTTATTATAACTTAACTCTTTTTTTAGCAATTCAGATTCATAATTTTATTTTTTTTCATGCATATACAGGCTTGGGTGTCTAGTCACCTTTTTAATAATATTTATAATCTAAAAAATGGAAAATAAAAAATTATTTATAATTTATTAATTTAATCTGAAAAATATAACAATTACTTGAATCTATTAAATTTCTTAAATTCTTAATTTTTATTATTTTAACGAAGCTCTTTATTTTGAATATTTTTATTCTTTTTTTATTTTATTTAATGTTATTACTGCAATTACTGTTAATATAATTTATTTAAAAAATTTGCATTATTTCTTTTTGAATTCTTCAAAGTTTTATTTTAATATTTTTTAAAATATATTATATTTAATTTTTCATTGGAGCTTCAATTTAAATAA
>NW_006263785.1:494492-504247 GCF_000469605.1 Apis dorsata | reverse complement strand
ATATAATGTATAATTTTTAACAATTTTTTAAATTATTTTTATTTTTACAAATTTAAAATAATTGAAATAAAAAGTCTAATGACTTATGAAAAGAAAGTAATATAAAAAATATTATATTATAAACTTTTTAAAATCTTACATATTCTAAACAAAATATATAATACTATTTGTCCATAGAATAATTCATCATCCTTCAATTGTTGGAATTAGATTCAAAAAATAAAACTTGAGTTTCCCTGAGTATTAATATTTCAATTAAACTTGTTACTTCTCTTTTATTTGAATTCTTTGAACTATGTTTGCCAAAATATGGATCCAAATTGAGAATACTTTCAAACTATATTATATTTTTTAAAAAACTAAATAATTTTTAACATGATGGTACTAAACACTTTAGCCAGTATATACATATCTAATTTGTGATTATCAGAAACTTAGGCGCTACCCCCCTTAACAACGACGATTACCAGATGATCCTCCTTAAGTCCCTCTTCACTAAGACTTGGACAGGTTCTTTTTAATAATTCTGTGGAGAATGTACAAGGTGGAAATGCATAAAGTACTCCAGTTCCCTCTGTATCTTTGTTAAGAAGTGAAATAACACCAGCTGCTTCTTTTTGTTTTAAATATGATACTAAGTTGCGTAAGGGTCTGGTTTGTACATTAGCATCATCTGTAGATATAACTGTACTTGAACCAGCTAATCCTAGGAAAATAGCATGTGAGCTAGAAGTTTGAATTCTCTTTGATACATCATCTAATTTTGGTTGATCTAAACGTAATCTTTGTGTAATTCTCAACATATGTTTTCCATCTTCATCTTTCATCAAGGCCTCGATTATTTCTGTATCACCATCAGTTAAATGGAATTTAGCTGGAAACAGAGAATTCTTTAAAATTAATGCTCCTTGCCAAACTGCTATTGATTTTCTTGCTACTTCAGGTAATGTTCTAGAAGTAGAAAGCATTCCACTACGAGTATTCTCTGAATCTGAATCAGAATCAATTTGTCTTCTTCGGGGAGATCTTGATCTTGATCTATCTACACCAGGTTCTCTTGATAAAGATCGACGTAAACTTCTTGGTGTTTCATATTCTAATTCTGGAGGTGGTCTACGACTTGACCAATCAGCTTCTTCTCTCATATAACTTTCTGGATAAGTTCCACGATAACCACCTCTTCCTCCACCTCTTCTTTCATGCCATGGAGCAGATCCTCTACCTCTAAATCCTCTTGGTCCATAACCAAAATCACTGTCTGGTGGATAAGGATCATAAGAAGGTTCATAATCTACTGGTCTTGGTCTAAATTCTCCACTTTCTTCTGGATAAGGTCTTGGTTTAAATCCAAATCCTGGAGTCACATCTGCAAAATCGACTCTCAGTCTCCTATCTGGACCACCTAAAGGAAATCCTCTCATTTCTTTTACAGCAGCCTGTGCAGCATCAATTGAATCATATAAAATATAAGCATTACTATCGCCTTTAATGTAATCAATCTTTTTTATTGCTCCAAATCGATCAAATTCTCTTTCTAGTTGTGGTACAGAAGTCCATGGACCTAAACCACCAACCCAGATTCTTGTAGTAGGTGTAGCTTTTCCATAACCAATTTTACATTGGAATTTTCCTATATATTGTCCAGAAAGTTCAACTTTACATCTATGTGCCATATCTAATGTCTGAAATCTGACAAAAGCATAAGCATTTCCTGTTCCTGGTGGAGGTCTTTTAATGTCAATATCATCAACAATTCCATATTTGCTAAAAATTCTTCTTAATTCCTCTTCTGTAATGTTAATTTCTAAATTTCCTGCAAAAAGTGTTCTTGTTGCTAGTGGATCATCTTCTGGAGAAACATGATGTAAGTAATTAGGAAATTTATCTTTTTTATTTTCCACTCGTTCAAATCCATGAACTGGATGTCGTATCATCATATGTCTTGGAGGGCCATAATGATGAGGTGGACCAGGATGAACATGAGGTGGACCATGATGAATTGGTGGTCTAACAAATTCATGATGAGGAGGAGGAATTGCATCACGTCTCATTTCTCTATGTGGTGGTGGCAATCCAACTGGAGGTCCATAAACTCTTTCATATCTTTCTAAAGGTCTATGTCTGTCTGTTGGGCCAGGACTTCTAGCATAGTATCTATCATAATCAGGAGGTGTTATTGATCTTGGACGACGATAAGTATCAGGTCTTTCATAAACTGGCTCAACAAGTGCCACTTTGTCATACATAATAATTCTTGGTTTTGCATGCTTTGCATCTCTGGCATCTTCTGAACTTCTAAAGCAAACATATGCAACACGTTCATCTAATTCATGAGAAATTCTAATAGAAAAATCGCCAAATTTTTTATATTCTCTGTAAAGAGTATCTTTTATCACTTCATCACTTGCTTTTGGATGAATTGAACTGATACAAAGTACTTTATAGCTATATGGACGTTCTGCAGGTAATTCTCTGGGTGCTCTTAAGTAATCATCTCTATGAGAACTTGATTCTACATAACGAGCATGAGAAGAGGCACGTGTTGGAGGACTAGGACTTCTTGCACCTCTACTACGTCGACGAATTCTTTCAGGTGTTATTCGTTCATCACTGGAATCATCATATCTGTAAATTAATTAAAAAATTTCTAGTATTCTTAATATTAAAATATTTTTTATTATTTTAATACAAGAAAGAAATTAATAATATATACATTTTTAATATTTTTCAAATATTTTTAAATAATTTTATAAAATGTGTTTGATAATATATAAAAAAAATCTACTAAAAAATACGATACAAAAAAGAAAATTTAAATAAAATGTAAAAATATCTAATATATTATAAAATTGTTTACCGTCCCATCGATGATCTGCTTCTTTTGACGCGTGGAGGAGGAGTGTCACGACTAGAGCTCCGTTTCATATTGTTGCGGATTTTAACCGTGATCTTATGTCGATCGTCACGCGGAATCCCAATCATCAACGCTGCTTAACACGGCAAAGCCGAACAAATGGCGAAGGAAAAAACAAAGGAACAATAATTACACGAAAATTATTCAGCTTGAATCAAGCCGTCATTCACGAAGTCTTTATCCTTCTCAATGAGCACAAAATGGCGACTTTCTTCTTACTTTACTCAACTTCCGGAATTTCTTTGCAACCTAAAAGAAATTCCATAATAATTAAATTAAATTTTCTTTTGCATTTTTTTAAATTTCCTAATGCCTTTTAATTTCATTTATTGTTTTTAAATTATATTTGTTTTGATTTCCTTTTATGTATATAGTACTACTACTTGCATGTAGAAACTATTGATTCGCAAACTGATATATGAGTATACTTCCGTCGACGAAATGAGATTTGTTCAACGATATTTATTGAAGAAATAAATATGAATTATTTTTTCTAGAGGGCGTTCTATATTAGTTTTATTATTTTACGAAAGACGGCGTTATAAAAAATTATAATAAATATATAATAATTAAATATTATAAAAAATTAAATTGGTCAAATAATATAATTTAGGAACAATTTCATTTTCATTTTATTTTATTTTATTTTATAAATAAAAATAAATGGATTTATATTAAAACATATTCACATACAGATATGTAATTAAATCGAAATTTTTTTATTCAATAGTTCTAATTTCTTTATTCAATGAATTTCAATGCTATAAATTAAAAAAAAATATATTTTTAAACTTATTTCTAAATATATTATATATAACATAAAATTATAAGTTTAATAATCTAAACTAAATATTAATTAAATATATTTTTATATTTATATTAAATATTTTCAAATAAATATATCTTCAAAATAAATATTTAAATATTGCAAAAAATATTATGAATAAAAATTGAAAGTAATATAATCAAATATTGAAATGGACATCTTGTAATTAATACATCTTTGTTCTAACTATAGGAAGTTGAAAAATTTAAAGTTAACCTTACATTTCGTATTCAGAAATGTATATTCATTTTATATAGATATATATGTACTTTATTAAAAGTTGGTATTTTTTATTAATGAGAATAATATAAAATGAATAGTTTGAATTATTTAATATGAAATTATTTAATATAAAATCATTTAATATGATTAAAATAATATATATAGATAATATAAAATACTTACATTATTCTTTCGTTTTAATTTTTTATTTATATCTTTTTTATTTTATTTTTAAATATTATTTGAATGTTTATAAATTTAATGTTTATAAATAGAAATTAAATATTTTTGAACTTTTTATTATAAACTTAACATATTTTTAATTTAATGAATTTTATTACTCATTTTGAACTCATTTCTTGAGAGTGACAAATTATTGTTGAAATATTGATTTTATGAATGAATATATAAAATCAAAAAATAAAATAAAATATATAAAATAAAAATATATTTGTTTATATTATAAATAAACTATTGATAATATAAATTATGATTGTGATACATAATGTATGAATATATAATATATATTCAGTCTATATTTATATAATTATAATTTACAAAATAAATGAATACATTTATTATACTTTATTATACTAATATCATATTATTATATTTATTATACTATATATAATAGAGATTTTATATCTAAATAAATATTATTAAAAATAATAAAATAGAATTGTTTTTATTTTCTATAGTAAAATAATTAATAATAATTAAAACATATTTCATGTTAACAGATGTACGTCATGAATGTTTCATTACATGATACAAATAAATATTTATTATTTTTCAAAATGATTTCCTATAAAAAAATAAATATAAAAATGATTTTTTTTACAAATTTCATTATTTAATATATATATTTTATTGAAATGTGTTAATTTTCGTTAATTATTTAGTAAATAAAAATACAAAAAAGTTTGAAAAATATTTTTAAAATTTCCACAAAATGTTTTCTTCAAAGTAATTAAAAGTATATAATTATATGTAAGCAATTTTGGTAATTAACAAGTTAAAATAATTACTTTAATGTTCAAAAGTATAAAACAAAATCTTTTCTATTATTTGTTTTATATAAAATTATATATTTATATATATATGTACATACATATATTTTTAAAGCAATTTTTTTAAAAATTATTTCACTAATTTAATTTTTTTAATTTATTAATTAATTTTACAATAGGTAAAATCGTTCATTATTTCAATAGGATTGTTTATTTTTATTATCACATTGCAAAAATGTACAACAACATTTGTACAGTTTTTTTTTAACATTTAATTATATATCTTAAAAAATATATTTTTTAGAATTTTTTTCATGATATAAATGCATAAAAGATTTATTAAAGTTGAAAGATTTTAGTCAAGATATTTGATGAACTAAACATATACCATATTGAGTTAACTAAAATATCACATTAAATGATTAAATCATAATAATTCTAAAAATAAGTTCTAAAAATTTTTGAAATTTGAATCCAAAAATCTTTTTTGTTATTATATCATTAATGATTTTTTAATTGAAAAAAATACATAAAAAATATAAAAAATGATTGAATATATTTATATTTTTATAATTTTTATTATTACAAATATTCTATATTTAATTTTCTTATAAATTTTATTGAAATAATTATATTAGGAACTTGTTAGTTTTTGTTTTAGTAATTTGTCACTTATTTTTCTTTTTATTTGACTATTATTATTTATATTTTTAATTAATTGTTTATTATAATGAATGAAGTTAGATAAATGACTTGATCAGATAAATATACAATTAGAGCATAAGTTTATAAAAATAAATCAAAAAAGAGAATAACATTTTTTTATTAAAGGCATTGTTTTAAATCAAAACTGAAAACTTGTCAAATAAAGGAAAATTGAACTAATTTCTGATTATGGATTATTAATAGAAAATTATTTTATATATAAAGATTAA
The DNA here is from genome assembly GCF_000469605.1 of Apis dorsata. Lineage (NCBI taxonomy): Eukaryota > Metazoa > Arthropoda > Insecta > Hymenoptera > Apidae > Apis > Apis dorsata. Next base: position 498,340 of record NW_006263785.1, on the reverse strand, counting down.
GTAACAGATATAAAATAAAATTTTTTTTATTTTAAGATTATTTTTCAAAAAAATTAAATTTCAAAATTCATATTTCAATAATACTTTTGTTAAATTTGAATTTTTTTAAAAACAAAAACTTGAATAGAAAAGAAAAACAATAAAAGAAGAAGACAATAAAAAAGATTTATTCTTTTTTTTTTACTTATTTTTGTATAATAATAATAATAATAATTCATTTCAGATGAAAATTAATTAAATTCTCTTGTATTCAAACTTAATTTTCTTAGAAACATAATCTTAAATGAAAAATTTTATTCTTGTTTTTTTACTTATTTTTATATATGAAATCATTTTTTATATAATTGTATCTAATTTCTTTAGATAAATAAGATATTTGATTTTTTATTTTAAAAATTCATCAATTAATAATATAAAAAATTTTTTGATTTTTTAAAAATATTACAATAAAAAATAAAATATAACTTATTTAAATCTATAAAATTATATTTTAAATCTTAATTATATATAGATTCAAAAAAAAATTTCATCATAAATTCAAATAAAAAAATTAAAAATTTATAACATAGTTTTTTTTCACAATTCTGATCATTAGCAATTTAAAAAAAAATTTTTTTTATATATTATCTAATACTAATCTATTTATATCTTAAAATAATTCAAGTTGTTTAATCCAATTTTAAAAAATTATTTCATTTTAAAAAATATTCATATTTCTCATTGTATATATTTTGTATTTTTTATTATCTTTACTATTAATATTTATTATAATGTTTGTTACATTATTTATTTTTTTTTATTATACATATAAAAATAATTTAAAAAATCTAAGATAGAAACATTTTAAGATATTTTAAAAATTATTATATTTAAATAAAAAAATTACAAAAAATAATTTATATTTTGAGAAATTTTATACTTAAAATAATAATTTAGTATTAGATGTCACATGAAATGTTAAATTTGTATACATTCGACATTTGAGCATTGGTTTGTTCGGTTGCTTGGAGATTTATTTGATTGTTTAATTGCAAATTTGATATCTTTGAAAAGTTTATTATATTCTGCATAGAAAAGGTACTTTTTAATAAATTTTTAATTTTCTAATCAAGCTTTTTTCAATATATTTATTATTCTTTAAATTCATAATTTTTTTTTTTATAAATTACTATACAGAAACATATTATATAAACTTTTAAATTAGGTTACAAAATTCTTCCTTATCGTTTCTATTCTTTCTATTTCCTTCAATAGATTTTCACCTTTTCAAAACCATTTTTCTATTCAAAATCACATTTCCATAAAAAATTTTTAGAAACAGAACTTTTATAATTTAAGTCTTCAAAAAGTTTATCACTTCTTTTTTTTTAAGACTTCTTCAAAAAAAAAAAGTATTTTTTCATTAGAATGCCATTAAAAAAAAATCATGGATTTAGATGGTGCCTATTTTTTTATTAAAATTCAAACTAATTTTCAAAAATAATATAAACTTTTTTTATAAAAATTCAATATACCATGTGGCACAACTTAATACTAAGAAATTTTTGAAACTTGAGATTTGAAGCTAAAGTAAAAAATTTTAAATTCTATGCTTTTATTTTTCTTTTAAAATTTTTATTATAACAAATATTGTATTATTCAAATATTTTGTCTATCCAAATCTTTACATACATTATGTCTATAATTGGCTAACAGTTATAATTAACTATAATTTTTATACATATAAATATATCAATATGCCAAATTTCATTGAAATTAGAGAATAAAGATTATTTATTAAAGAAAACTATATTTCACATAATTAAACTCAGCTATATTTCTTAAACCATAGAAAATAGAAAAAGATTTTAATTAAATTATTTCACACAGTATATTATTAGTAAATAAGAATATATATAGTAGATGAAAATGTGATATCTTAAAAATTTCAGAATCATTTTAACTTCTCTAAATTAAATTATATATTTTTTCTATATTGATTAATGCAGTTTTTAATTCTCTATAAAAATATATTATTAAAAACATAGTTGTAATATGATATTTTAAAAATGATATTTTATCTTTGATTGAATATTTATCTTATAAAAAATAAGAAAGAAATAAATATATGATTTTATGCATTCACATATTTTATAAAATTAAAATTAAAATGTTTAAACAGACATGAAAATCTATATCTTTTATAAATAATAATGAAATACATTCATTAGTAAAAATTTAGAGTTATATTTAAAACAAATAAAAATAATTTTTAAATTTTCTGAATCTAGCTGAATCTAGTTATATCAAACATCTTTATCATAAATTATAAATTTTCATGTTTCATATGTTACATATTTATTTTTCAAATAAATGAAATTTATATAATTAAGTAAATAGAAGATTTATATAATTAAGTAGTAGAAGTTATTTTTTTTATTAATCATTAAAATTAATATTTTAAAAATTAAAATGATGAATAATTAGGAAATCATGAAAATGAAAGTATTAAAAAAATAAACATAATATATATTATGTAACCGAATGAATAAAAGTTAATTTTTTGTTTTATTCATAAATTGTTTTGCCTTTCTTTCAAATTCTTGTCTATTAAATTTATATTCTTGTGCAATATCTGCCATTAAAGGATCATCAGGATTTGGATTTTTTAACAAACATTGTATAGCATCTAAAAGATTTTTTAATCCAATAGTTGGTTTCCAATTACCTTTAGGTGGCATGTTTAAAAGATCCATACAAATACGGCCTTTATTATCAATATTTGGATGATAAATAGGTGTCTGAAAAGTAATTCTTGGAGGTTCAAATGGATATTGTTCAGAGATATCAATTGACAATTGAAAAATATATCCACTATATGGACTTTCATTTGGTCCAAGAATTGTTGCCGCAAAGTTTTCAAAATTGTTAGATTTTGGATAACATGAAATACCTTCTATAGGATCTTGATTAAGTTTTTCAAATTCACGTTTCAATCTAATAGATCTCTGCATATTATCTATAATAAAAATAAATATATATTTTCCATATTTAAGTTAAATTAATTTGATATCAATAACAAATTCATTTTAAAGTTATTATTTTAAATGTACACAAAAAATCATTTTAAATATATAATTATTATTTACTATTATTATATAACTAAAAAATATAATAAATAAACAGTAAATTTTTTATTAATAAATTTTTTTTTGTTACTTGTTATTTTTAATATTACTATATTTAATTGTTTTAAAAGCAAAATTTTAATTTCTTTTTCAATGTTTAATCTTTGTAAATTATAATTAATTACATGTATTTGAATCATATAACTATTATTTACATTCTTTATAATATTTTTGATATACATTATATATATTTATAAATATTTATATACATATTTCTTACCTATTTGAATTAAATTCAAATTTTATATTCTAATTGTTTAATTGTTTTATATTATAATTTAATTATAATATTTCTATACGTATTATATAAGTAGTAAACAAATACTATATAATAAAATACAAGTTTATATTTATAAATTTTAAATATTAAATTATTTTATAAATTATAATTTGTTCTGTCTCAATATATATCTTAAATGTGTATTGTATCTATATGTGTTGAAAATATATTTGGCAACATTGTACATATATTTATTCTATGCTCTATATTTTTGATCAAGTTACTAAAAGTTACTAGTTTTCGTTCTGCGTTTTTATGAAATATTTATTTATAACATGTTGTTATGATAAATTACATAAAGAAGAATTGAATTTAATTTTTCTTTTTTTTATAGCATATATATATTTAATAGGAATTAAAAATATAGATTTTGATTATTAAAATTTACATTAAATATTATA
>NW_006263785.1:493795-494465 GCF_000469605.1 Apis dorsata | reverse complement strand
TTATAATTTTCTTTTAAATTTTATAAAATCAAATTAGATACTTTAATACACTTTTATATGCAATTTATTTATTATTTTTACAGTATCAAATAATTATATAATAATTATTATAGATTTTTATAAATTGATGATGATTTTATAACTGATGATGATAACACGAGAATTATTGAAAAGAAAATTCACAATTTTATTCACTTCGATAAATTTTAACTACATAATCCAGATTACAAAATGATTGCAATTTTAAGCATTTTCCATATTTGTTGCTAAGTTTTTAGAATTTTATCATANTTATTAAATTAAATTAAAAATATTATTAAATGATTATAAAGTTATAATTTTATTTCAATATTAATGCATATAACATAAATTAATATTTAATATTATATAATATTTTATTTATTATTAATATTTAATATTATATTTAATATTATATAATATTTAATATAATATAAATTTATTAATAAAAATATAATAAAAAATAATAATATAATAAAATAAAAAATATAATAAAATAGAATTATATTGTATATAAAATATAAAATTAATATATAGAGATAGATATTCTAAACAATATGAAATGACAAAATTGTTTTAGTAATGTTTTATTAGTATAGTAAATATAATAATTATTAACGTTCTTAGCATGATATAATAATTTACCATATTA
>NW_006263785.1:487374-493710 GCF_000469605.1 Apis dorsata | reverse complement strand
AATTTTTGAGAGGATTTTTATTTTCATTTCAGAATATTTTATTCTCACATCGACAAATAATTTGAAATAATGAAATTTAAAATTAAGAGAGAAATTTTGTTTAAAAAAAGTTTTTTATATTAATTATAAAAAGTTTATTATATTTTAATAATTTTAAAATAAATAAAATGAAATTTGATGCNATAAAATATATAACTATATAAATATTATAAATATTATTAACATAATGTAAATATACAAATTTTACAAATATTATAAATATTATCGACTATGAATGTTAACTTTAGAGTGTTCGTAATATTAATAACCCCTGAACGAATCTATCATTGAAAATGTCATTAAAATATTATAGTCAAATTGATAATATTGTAAATAATTACATGTTAAATATTAATTGTAATGTTATATATATACTTCGAAATTGTCAAAAATTTGAAAATAAAAAATAATAATCGTGAACTTTTGTATCCATAGAGAGATCGTTTTATTTTTAGAATAAAAATTGATTGAGTATAAAATAATAAACTGGATATTCATGTAAATATAATATGTCAAAATATATAAAATATATATATATGCAAAATATATACAGTATTATTGGAAAGGAATATGTAAAAAATACAAGTATATATCTATATAATATAAATCATTTTATTATTTTATTTACTATAATTTAAGTTACAATAGTTTCTTCTATGTTGTTTGACATCTCTTGTCTGATAATATTAATTTGTATATTGAAAAAAAGAATTTTCTACATTATACAATATCATAAAAGTATGAATATTTGTATCAATGATGTACAGTATAATCTTTAATAGCTATTAATCTTATAAAATATTAATAATTTATGTATTTAAATTTTCAATATAATTTCAATCTTATTTATTACTTATTTCGAAATATATTTTTAGAATCAGTATTAAATTAATAAATTAAATTAAAAATAATGCTATTTTATTCAATTCTTACATGTATTTATAATCGACGTTCAAATGGAAATCAGATTAATATAAACGAATATGAAAATTTATACACAAAAAATAATATAATATAATATAATAATAAGTACAATATAATATATAATGTGTAAAATATATACATTATTATATATATACATTATATATACATTATTATGTTATATTATGCAAAATATAAAAAATATAAAAAAAGAATTATAATTAATATTTTTAGAATTTTATAATACCAAAAAAATTCTATTTAAATCCTATTTTTCTATTCATTTTCTATAAAAATATGCATTCACAATCTAATTATTAATTTCGAAGAAATTCTAATCGATGAAACATTTTAAAATTATTTCTTAAATATAAAAGTTGTATGTGTAGATAGTTATATAAATCATAAATTTAAGATTATTAAAATTTTTTTGAATATTTTCTCTAGAATAATAATTTAATATCTAAATATTATTCTGTTTTATATAGAGATACGCGTAAATATATCTATCATAGTTCGTCTGCTGAATTACAAGATAGACGAATACATTTCGCCACTGCAAAACATGGCTTTGAAGACTCATTCTTTCGATCCAGATTGCATAACATTGACGAGATTCGTACTTGCCGAACAACGAAAGATACCAACCGCTAGCGGAGATCTAAGTCAACTTCTAAACAGCATACAAACTGCAATAAAAGGAATCAGTTCAGCAGTGAAAAAAGCTGGTATTACAAATATGTAAGTATTTTACATATTGATATTTTAATATTTACAATATTTAATTAGTTGTGTATTTTTTTTAACATATAGGATAAATATAATAAGTATAATTATAAATAAGAATCAAGAAATAATTGATTCACTATATTTTTAAAATTTAAATTTCTTTATATATAAATCGTTGCAATAATCTTTTTTTTTTAAATTACTCTATTTTTATTATTATTTTTAAGTATTAAGAAATAGTGATTGATCAAAGATTAATAAAATAAAGATTTCGTTACATTATTAAAATTTTGCATATTAAAATATTAAATTAAATTCTTATATTATAAAAAAATAAGAATAAATAAGTAAAATAATTTATTATCAAAAGTTTATAATGTACAATAAATATAATAAAAATTATGTTTTATATTTTGATTAATAAAAAAAAATTGATTTTTTCATTTTTAACAATTTATTCAGAGAAAAATAATAAACTCTTTTACAAATCCTAATGCAAATAATATAAAAATATCTCCCAAATTATTTAAAAATTTTTAATTTAATTATTAAATATTCGAATATTAAATATTAAGTATTAATAATTGAACCGTTTGTTCAATGAGAAGAACTTGATAACCTTCTTTTAAATGACTTTTTATCGAAACATAGGTACGGAATATCCGGAAAAAAAAACATTCACGGAGAAGAAGTAAGAAAATTAGATATATTGAGCAACGAGTTGTTCATAAATATGTTAACATCTTCGTACACAACTTGCATTCTTGTAAGTGAAGAAAATGCAGATGTGATTGAAGTGGAGATTGAAAAACGTGGAAAATATATAGTATGCTTCGATCCTTTGGATGGATCCTCTAATATTGATTGTGTAGTATCAGTTGGTTCAATATTCGGGATTTACAAGAAGCCGAAGGAATTGAAAGAGCCTTTAATAGCAAATGTCCTCCAATCTGGTAAAAATTTAATCGCTGCTGGGTTTGCACTCTATAGTTCAGCAACTATATTAATACTTTCGGTTGGCCACGGAGTTAATGGTTTTACTTACGATTCAGCGATCGGGGAATTTATTTTAACCGACAAAAATATACAAATACCTCCTAGAGGAAATGTCTATAGGTAAGAATTAAATTATTTATCATTTTTTCAAATTAATTTAAAACATCGAAAAAGGAAACTTAAAATATTGAATTCTTTTTGAAATTTGAAACTGTCAAATAAATAAAGAATAATTTATGAGAATGTATTATAAATAACTTATAAATAACTATATTTATAAATAACTTATGAGAATGTTATAATGATATAAATTTATATTTATTTAATTAATGATGATCTAATTAAAATTGCATTTAAATTTTAACTCATTTTAATTGATCAATTCATTACAATAATTCATATGAAAAAAATATAAAACGTATATATATATAAAAATACAAATGTTTACAAAACATTATTATTGTTACTATTGGTTGAATTAGAAAATTGATTAGAAATCAAAATTGATTAAAATTTTAATTTTTAACGGAATAAATACATCTTGAAAAAAAGAAAGAAAAATAATTCTGGATTTTTGTAGAATTTTGAGATTTTGTATAATTTCAAGTTTGGATTTTAGTTTTGTGAATTTAAAAAAACAGATATTAATTCATTCCTAATTTTAATATACATATAATAATATAATGATTTTATTATTAGTATTATTTTATTATTAGTATTAACGAAGCACACGAAAATTCTTGGAATACAGCTATCAAAGCGTACATTCATTCGAAGAAATATCCTAACAATGGGAAAATATATAATGCTAGATATGTGGGTTCTATGGTGGCTGATGTGCACAGAACGTTAAAATATGGAGGAATATTTCTTTATCCAGCAGTCAAAAGTTATCCGCAAGGCAAGGTATGGTTATTTTAAAAAAATAAAAAAATAATGTACAAATAATTTCTGAAATATATAATTATTTATAGCTGCGACTTTTGTATGAATGTATACCAATGGCCTATATAGTGAAACAAGCCGGCGGCTTGGCATCGAACGGAGAAATTGATATCTTGGACGTAAAACCCAAAAAACTTCATCAAAGATCTCCAATAATTTTGGGATCGCAAGAAGATGTCCAAGAAGTTTTACAATACATTAAAAAATATAAAGATAATAAATAGTGGAAAGAAGAAGATAATAAAACATGGAAAAAAGTTATTAAAGATTTTATTACGAGGCATATAATTTATTGACACATTCCGATTTCGTTGATTATCTCTTAAATTTTCATCTTTATATTTTATTGAAAAACTAATTTCAATATAAATCTCTAATATCTATATCCCTCGTTACTGGTAGATCCTCCAGGAGCAGGTCCTGGAGCTGGATAAGTTGCTGTTCCTTCGTATCGTACCATGGGCCTGTAACCACCATTGTCGGCGATATAATCGACAATTTGTGTTCTACCATCTGGTAATAATACGTGATAAGCTCCAGTTGCTTCGTTATCTTTTCGTGATTCGTGATGGCCAAAATTTAATCCAGCTACTGCGTCCTCGACTTCATATGAAAATTCGTAATTTGCCGGATCCTGAAAAAAGAGAGAAAAAAAAGAAAGAAGACGTGGAAAAGTATTTTATATTGATCACAGATTAAATTCTAAAGGTATGTTTACCGGTATTTTACTTATAAAATTTGTACATTTTACTATAAAATCGTTAATATGGATTACTAAATAAAAAAATTTGTTTATAAAAGTAATATATTCATTATTTTATTCGCATAATATGAATGACAAAATATAAAGGAGAAAAAACTACTTACACCGACCCACTCGTCAGGGTGACCACCAGTAGCTGGACGTGTTCCTGTAGGTGGAAGATAGGCAGGTCCTTGAGGTTCGCTCAAAATTCCTACCGACATTATTGTTAACAAAAGTACCTGTGTAAAAAAAAATCTTTTGCATTTCTTTCAATCCAAAAAGAATGCATTACTTGTGAGTTGTTTAAAAAAAGGTTTAAAAAAATTAAAAGATATTTCGTCGAAATGAGATTTATGTTTAATGTTTCTCGATAATATGATTGAAAAAATGCTATTAATATTAGATAAAAAATTCTATTGTTTATGAACAAAAAAGATATTTAAAATCCCGTAAGAAAGATTATGTATAACTAAGAACAAACCTTTCGAATCATTAGCAGGATCTTGCAAGTCTTCACCGAAAGAAAATAGCTTAATGTTATGAAGACGGTGGATTTTATACCGTGTTTCAGGTTGCGGGTGCAACGAAATGGAGATGGAATCACAGTGATTTGGGGGAACTTTAATACGAATCCATACCTATAATTATAGTTAATAATAAAACCGCATTGCCTTTCTGGCTATATAACAGCAATCATTCATTTGGTGAGTTCAGTTCCTGAATCGCTAAAATTCTTACTATTTTCGGTAAGAATTGAAATTATTCAAATTACAGATATTTTATTTTAGAGAAAGATTATTTGAAATTAAAATTTGTTAGATAAATAATATATGTTTATTGTAGAAATTGCATTGAAAAAACAATTTTCTGGTTAAATATATAATTAATATAATAAATAATAATATAATAAATAATATAATCACATAATAATTAACGAAGAAAAAGAAAATGGTTCGTATTCTTTTTTCTCTTATGTCATACTTTTGTCATATTTTATGTCATAATTTACTTTTACCATTATTTTCATCTTTATAAATACAGCATGATACAAATACAATCTTTTCATGTCGTGAATGATATTAAAACATAGTTTACGTGATACGATAATATTCTACTATACAAGAAGTATAAATATAAAAGTAAAAACTTCGTAAACATGATTAATCACCTAATGATTAATTTAATAATGCATCAATAATACTCCTATAGATTCGTATAAAACTTTTTCATCCTTTGAAATACGTTTCGACAATCTTGTGCGCATTACATAGAACCAAAAGTTCGATATAATGAAATTACAACAATAATAATATATGCTAGCATTATAATTAAGAGTTTAAACATCTATAATACTGTTGCGTTTCTTTTCGACATCCGTGGCATCTAAATCATTTCCAAGACTGCCGACTCTTCCTCTGAGACCAATTCCTGGACCAACTTGTCCTGTAGCTTTTAATTTTTCTTGCATTTGTGCAAGCATATCTTGCATTCTTCTTATCTGTGAAGATAAAATTTGAGAAGCAATTTTAAGAATTGTTTATGAACAATAAAACCATGTATGTACAGTTACAAAAATTTTCATTCAAGTTATCTTAGAGAGAAATTTATCCATTTTGAAAAATAATTTTAAAAATTGTATACATAATGATTTCAAAAATGTATATATAAATTAATGGGTTATACACAATTTATTTTATATAATATATAATATATAATATATAATATATAATTTATATAATTATATATTATATATTATATAATTATTCTTTTCTCTTCAAATTTTATTATTTTTTAATTCTTAAGCAAATAAATATCTTATTAAAGAAATTTAAAAAATTAAGAATTCATTATAAAAAATAATTACAATTATATTTACATTGCAAAAAATGTCATTTCTTGATTTCAAAAATACTTGTTTTATTCATATAGTAATGTAATTAATTTCAATAAAATTGTATAAC
>NW_006263785.1:484753-487078 GCF_000469605.1 Apis dorsata | reverse complement strand
TATAATAACAAATACATATTTTTAGAAATCTATAATTTATAGAATAATTTATAAAAAGAAATTGCGAAAATCATTAAATCATTATAAAAAAACGAAGAATATATAAAATTATTTATAATTATGAATTACTTTACAAAATAATGCATGAAATAAAAAAATTATAAAAAATTATAAAATATTAAATAAGAATAATTTAAAAACAATTATAAAAAGTTTAAAAATAATTTAGATATTGATAAATCCACAGTTATTAATACATCAATTTTTAAATAAATTTTATATATTATGAATATTTTATATATCATAAAATATGTAAGAAATATTATAGAAATATTATAATATAAATATAAATAAGAAGAAAAAAATTGTAATTTATAAAATATATAATTTATAAAATGAACAATGAAGTTTTGAAATGATGTAATTTATGTAGATTTCAAAATAAATTTGAAATACTTCATTATTATAATGTTTCAAAATTTTATTGTTTTGTTTATAAATTACCATATTGAAATTATTTTTAAATTTTTTGACAATTTTTGTTGTAACTATTTTTAAAATTCTTTTTTTTCTTTTCTTCAAATTCTTAATTAGAGGAATTCTAAAATTATTATATTTTCACTGTTATGTTTAATTATTAATATATTTAATTATGTTAAAGTATTTATATTAAATTCTAAAATTTCATATAGTGTTTGAAAAAATTTTTGCCTTTCCATAAGATTTAATAAAATTATGATTGTGCAAATGTTTATTTAAATATATATTTTTGCTATTTTTTTAACAATTTAAAAACAAATATAGATATTATAATTCTTTTTTTCAAATAATAAATAAGAATTTTTTAAAAATATATATTTTATTTATTTATTGAAATTTTATTAATAAATAAATTTTATTAATTTTATTAATTTTATTAATAAATGAAGTTTTACAATATTTTTATTGAAATTAATTGAAATAAATAACCATATAAATATTTAGTTAAAAAATATGTTTATATGAATACATATTTTTGTTTAATTGTAAAATCAAATTGATGATTTTTGTAAAAATAGCAAACAAAAATAATTCCATGAAATCATTTTTTATTTTATATTTAATAATATTGTTTTAGGATATAATATAAAATAACATATGCATGCTATTTAAAATTCTTTCAAATGTTATGTTAAATGAAGTTATGCATAATTAAGAAGCACGTAATATCGATTATTCATAATTCTTTATTACTTTCTTACCTCCTCGTCTTTCTGCAAAAGTAGTCTATCTGTGTCTGATATACTGTTTTCAAAGTGTGGACCCGAATCTCTTTTCAGTTTACTGTGAATGAAAGAAAATAAAATTACTCACTTCTGTTGATTTAACATCTGATTAATAAAATGAAAAAGATCCAAAAATGTAACGAAAAACTAGTATCTTATTTACAAACACAAAAAATAGAAACAACAATAACACTATAGAAAAATAATGAAAAATATAAGGAGAAAAGGAAGAAAAAAAATAAGAAACTTATTTAAAATACTTTTACTTACTTTTTTTTAAATTTTTTTTTTAATTATATATTTATATATAATTATATATTTGTAGATAGTTTATATGAATTTCCATAGAATTTAGATTTAGATTTATCGAGCTTCAAAAATTTATTGAATTTGAAAGTACGAAATATTAAAAATATTTTTTAAAAAAGTATATATTTTGGAAATCAAATAATAGTTATATAAGATATATTCATCTTAATCTTCTTAAAAAAAATACATAAAATATAAAAAATTTTTTTAGAAAAAAATTATACAATATTAAAGACAAATCGTGCTGTTATTTATTTGATCTTATATACTTAAATAAATTTGCATCAACGAATCGAATTTTTAAATTAAAAACTATATTATATTCTGTACATAAAATGATAGCACAAATTATGTTTGTTAATGTTTTTAATTTTAACAATTAATGTAATATTAATGCAATATATTCAAATTTTATATACATATTTATAAAGTATTTCTTAATAATAATATAGAAATATATTATAATATTCTTATAATATACTTACAATATAGTATGTTTCTTAATAATATAGAAGAAAATCAATCATTTAATATAGAAGAAATCCGTATTATTATTTGATAATGAAAAGATTTCTCGATGAAATATGATTGTGAAGATTGCTTATATTAATTTTAGAAAATAAATGAATAAAAAATATCGATTTTTACAAGAATATTTCATTAAAAGAATTTCTAAGATTTTTTCCAATATTTTTATCAATTCTATTGCCTAATGTCATTCTTGTTTAATAAAATCAAATATAATTATTAT
>NW_006263785.1:482690-484386 GCF_000469605.1 Apis dorsata | reverse complement strand
TTTTTGTTAAAATATATTTTTTTAAAGTTATTTTCAACTTATAATGAAAAGAATGGAAATTACAAAAATAAATTGTATATTTATGATTTTTCGAATATTTAAAACAAAATATTATATGATAAGTTTTTATTTATATATATTATATATTTATATATATTATTATATATATTATATATATATAAAAATTAAATAATTAAATATTAAAAATTAAATAATTTTAAAATGATATATTTTAGCAAAAAAAAAAATTGATTAATTATATTATTAATTATATTGTTGATTATAAATAATATTTGATTTTACAACGAATATTATACGATGCAATTGATAAAAAATTATTATCGTTATATTATCGTAATATAGCAAAAACCTTTTCATGTATTTCATAAAGCTAACATGATAGGCAATTTTTATATTGATATGTTTTATCAAATTTTTTATTATTTTTTGTTATCATTTTCTGTAGCTATTTTTCATATAATCTGATCAAATTTGTAGAAAATATTGTAAACTATAATTGATATCTTTTATATTATTCAAAATATATATTTTATATTATATAAATATCTATGTTTTAAAATTGGAATAAATTGCATTAGTCTCGAAAAAAGAAACACTGAGAAACATAAAATATATTAACATTTTGTATATCGAGACATATTTAAAAACTATCTAAATTTATCTTTATATAAATTTATCTTAATATAAATCTTTTCTGATATATGAGAAATCTTCAAATTTAATGAATAATAATCAATAAAAATTTATTAACATGAGTATATAATAACATGTTAATTTATTAATATGAGTATATAATAACATGTTAAATATGCCAAAATATATATTTTGAATATATGGTAAAAAATAATATTTAGAATACATTCATCTATGCCAAGCAATAAATAGATATATATAATGAACAAAATAACTTTTCGACTCTAGAATAATTTTTTCTTATTAATTTAAAAATATAATATAAATATTCTCTTTGTAATTATTTTATATATTTTTTAATTTTTAATCTTGTCTTTTTTAAAATAATATTAATTGTTATTTAACAATTTTAAACATCTCAAACATTAATCAAAATTTATAATATAACTTTAAAAATATAAAACATGATTGTAATGTCAGTAAGTGGGAATGTAACGTTATAATACAGAAAAAACTTCAATACAGAAAAATTCGATAAATTATATTATTGTCTTTTTTTTCTATTAAATAAAAAATTGATACAATACATTATGAGTAAATTTAAATACATGAAAAATGCATCACAAAAATAATTTATATATTTATTTATATATTTAAATGTAACAAAATAATTTATTAAAAAAATTTTGTAATATTTTATCTTTAGTTTTCTTTACGTATAAATAAAAATTATTTTTTTAAAATTTCATTTATTATTATAATTTTATTAAATAAATAAATAAATAAAATTATTAAATAAATAATTTAATTTTTTAATCCAAAATGAATGATTATTATTAATGGTTTCTGCATTTTTTATTTTTTATTAAAGATTTGCATATTACTTGGTATACAATGAAATTTATGATGTTATTAATAATGTTTAATAAATAAGTAACATCTTTATGTAAGAATTTTGTTGTTAGCATAATAGTTCCTGTGTAATCATATTCCAAAGTCAAAATATTATCAGTGCTTTCTAATTACTCTTATATTATATTAT
>NW_006263785.1:477901-482121 GCF_000469605.1 Apis dorsata | reverse complement strand
CTTGAAATATATATGTATATATTTTAATTTTATGATATATTAATGGCTTATGTTTAAAAAATTAATTAATTAATTAATTCGTTTAATTAATTTTTCGAAAAGAATTTTAATATCAATGATAATAATAATATATAGATTTTAATTATGTTGAAATTTGATTTGCAAGTTTGTTCAGAGACATTGTAAGATCAATTAAATAACAGCATGAATTATCCTTTTTCGTATAATTTATATTATATTAATATTATTCTCTATAATTCTCATTTAAAATATTTTTTTATATCTTTTATATTTTTCAAAATATTTGCTCACAAAACATTAAAAAAAGAATACGTATATATTTCAAGGCGATCGACGAATTGATTTATCCAAATAAGTATCAAATATCTATCTATTCAAAGATACCACGAGTATTTTAAATAAGTATTAGAAAATATAGATGGATATACATCTAGAGAGAAGATATACCTACTGAAATGCAATACTTATTTACATGCGTAAATACCTCCGTTCCCGAATAGCTTGCTGTGAAATTTGTGAAATGCATTGTGCCCGGAAATTCTCATAATGTACATCTTGCGTGACGTCTTTCAGATCTTGCATGTGTGTAGATATCAGCATTGTCCTTAATTTCACGAAATCACTGTGCTTCGGGTTTTCCACTGCACTCCATTAAAATTCAAATGTTAATTGGAATTCAAACAATTTTATTGAAGTTGTGTCTACGAAGTTTTAGAATTATCAAAAATTAAATTAAATTCTCAAGAAAAAAGTATTATTGCTTCTTAGATTTGAATGTATTAAATTCTAAATCAGTCATAAAATTTCTGAATTTTTGTGTAAAAATCAGTTATCAGAAATTTTATTCAATTCATTTATATTGATATATTGATATAGATGTTTTTGAATTAAAATGACATTTCGTAAAACGATATTTCATTTTTCATTTTTCATTTTTCATTTTTCATTTTTCATTTTTCATTTTTCATCAAGCTCGATGCTTGACAATCATAACAATAAAAACTATGACAATATTTCTTATTCGTATTTTCGTGTGACAGAATCCGTTATTACCATATATAGATTAGGTTAAGTAAGGTTAGGTTGCACAGGTTAAAGATTCTATAAAAATTTAAAATAAGAAAATAATCAAAAATAAAAAAATAAATTATTTTAATGTTTTTTAGTTATTGATAATTAAAATTAAATAAAATCAAATATTCCTAATAATATTTGCAAACAAATTTCACAAAGAATAGAATAATTTAAACAACTCAAATCGTAAAATAATTTTCGTTTTATTTTGGTTTGAATCATCATTCTTTAAATTTTTGGATATCTATAGTCGAATATATATAATCAAATAGATGAAATTTTTCATAAATTCAAACAATATTATTATACCAATAAATAATAATTAGATAATTTAATAATAATAGATAATTAGATAATAATAATTAGATAATAACCAGTATTTTTTGAAAAAAGAATTAGTTTTAAAACTTCGTTGACTTCATATATATATATAGATACATACTTTAAGATTGTTTTTTGTCGTTTGAAAATATGAAATTTAGTTACCTTCTACTACTCCCCAAGGATATTGACGACCACGAACCTTCTTTCCCGCGACTTCGAGCACTGTTGAACTACCGACTACAGCAAACGGGATGCATGCTTTAAGCTCTTTGTCTTGTTGCTTAAATTCTTCATCTTCATCGCTATCACAATCCGGAAATTGATATATCTGTATGAAAAAATATCATATTTTATTGTTTTATTTTTAATCTTTATTTTTTTTAGATTATATTTATTAAATATTAGATCAAATAAATTAATATTAAAATATATAATAATAAATATTAAATAAATTTTGTAGATCGTTTTTAAATGATGGTTACACTGAATTTACATTTCTCATGCTACTTTTCTTTTCAAAAATTAGTTATTTTATTAATATAATATAATATAATATATTATATTAAAAAAAAAGAGATGGACATATTTATTGGAAAGAAAATTTTAAAGTTATTTATAATAGAATGATCGAAAATATCTTTTTGTTTAAATTAATAAAATAATTTATTTTTAAGCAGTTTATTCTCCAGATATTATATCTTTAATTATATCATTTTCCTTATGTTATATTTCTCTTTTTATGTTATAATTCTTTAATTGATGAATTACCATTTTTGATTTTAAATTATAATATTGAAATAATGTTTCATATTAATTTTAAAATAAATTAATTTTAAAATAAATACTAATCTCTCAAAAATATTGATCTCAATAAATATTTTAAAATATTTTATATCTAAAATACAAATTTTTATAAATTATCGAAATGTATATTCGTTTCAGGAAGATAATTATTTATTTCATTCAGTAATATTTTTTATAATATTTATTTCATTCAGTAATATTTTTTATAATATATTTATTTCATTCAGCAATATTATTTAAAAAGATATTTGTAGCAATAAATATTTGTAGTCGATAGATATATAATTAACAATTATATATAATTAACAAAAGCTTCTAATTAAGTAGAATTCTTGTTAAATAGTAAAATATAATATATATTAAATAGTAAAATATAAAATATAATATATCAACCAATTAATTAGCACTTTCAAGTCTTTAGCACTTTTAAGTCTTATCGACATGAAATTCTTTCCAATATCAAAGAATGCCGATATATATGTTTTTGATGTTATTTGATAAATATTAGAAATACATTCTCAGCAATTTTTCTATATATTTCATTATTAGTTTATATAATATATAAAAGACAAATGTAGAAAATGATTAATTACAATAATTTGTACAAAAAGATTAAATATCATTAAAAAATTCTGTATAATTTTTGGATATTATATTTTTGTATTTTATTTTATTTTTCTTTTTTATAAATGTTAAATTTATATTATTTAATATTAATTTCGCGAAAAATTATACAAATATATAACTTAATTTAATTTTTTTCAAATATGTTTTTATTATTTTTATTATCTTTATTTTATATATATATATATATATCGATGAGATTATAATATTTATTAAAATAGAAATTGTAACAGTTAAAAGATAAAACTGGCGATTTTATTTATAAATATTATTAATATTTTGTATATAATTTAGAATAGAATAATTAATTTCTATTAATTCATTTTCTATATAATTTAATAAAATTTAATAAAAATATTTATATGACAAAAAATTTATGTAATATAAATGTTATATATACAAATGTTATAATACAAATAAAAATAAAGAAATCATGAAATTGTTTAAAGATTCCATAAAGAAAATTAATTACTTTATTATGATATATTAAGAATTGAGAAAACAAATGGCAACAACATTATTTTAATAAATATTTTAAGGCAAAAAATTCGAAAAACTTAATAATTTGATAAAAAAAATTTGATAAAAAAAAAGAATTGAGAAAAATATATTACCTGAATTTCGTGTTCTTCGATGTCAGTAAGAATTCGTTCTTTTAATTTTTTTACTTCGTAAGTAGTCAATGTGTCCGCCTTTGCAATTACAGGGACAACATTTACTTTACGATGTAATCGTTTCAATACTTCCAGATCAATTTGTCTAAGTCTGAGAATGAGAAAAAAATAACAAAGAAGTAAATGCAACATATACATATAATTAAGCGTTGAAGAGATGTTTGAACATACCCGTGACCATAAGGAGGTATAAAGTATAAGCAACAATGTACTCGATTGTCTTGAATATTCTTTCTATTTAATCCACTTTCGTCTGTGAAATATTGTCGAAATTGTTCGTCGATATAGGCTGAACATGCTTTCCAAGTGTCATCACAATTTACTGCATCGCCAAATCCTGAATATAAATTAATTTAATTGCCTGGAAGTTTCGTGACATTTTATATTATTATTATTATTTTATATTTCATGACATCGATATAAAATCATATTTAATACATATAAAATTATTTCTTCAGAATTTAAAATTAATTAAATTAAGTAATATTAGTCATTATATTTGGCTATTATCTATTTACTATATTATTTTATATAAATTTAATTTATATATAAAAAAAAATTAAATATTGAAAATTGAAAATTGAATTGAAACAAAAATAAAATTGTTCATACATCACATATATGATACAAATTTTTCATGAACATTATTTATTAATTTTTATAGAATTCTATTCAAGAAATGATTATATATAGTATAAA
>NW_006263785.1:472512-477515 GCF_000469605.1 Apis dorsata | reverse complement strand
ATATAAGGAAAGTATTATAAAAATTATTAAAAATATTTTTAAATAAATTTTATAAAAAATATTTGAAAAAGATTAGAAATATTTATAATATAATTAGAAATATTATTTTGATTACATAATATTATACACATGAATAATTTTGAAAGTCGACTGAAGAATAAAGAAAATGTAGAGACTGCAAATTTGTTAAATTATTGGACAATTTTTATAAATATAAAATAAAATTAGTAAGTTGTTTATAAAAATAAATTATGTAGAATATGAAGAAAATAGATTTATTTAAAAAAATGAGATTATATACTAATCTAATAAATGTTTATTATAGATTATAAAATAGTCCAAATGAAATTTATTACACGTTATTACAAATGAAATTTTCTTTTAATAAAAATAAAATATATATATTAGATTGATAAGAAAGTTATGTTAATTTTTGACTTCAGTATCATAAACATAAATATTGTAATTCGATAAAATATATAATTTCAAATGATTTGCAAATCACTATTTATGATTCATTTTATGATAATGATATTAGCAAAATAATTGTATTTTTGTCTGAATTTAGATATTAATTTAAATTAAGTAATGTAATAATTAAACATTAGATAAGATAACTCATATTTTAACTTGTTTATATTAGATATATGAATTTGCAATTATTCTTAAGAAAATTTTCAATTTTAATATAGTTTATTTAATTTAATTGAATTTTTAACTTTAAGGTTATTTAATCTTTAAAATATATATAATAGAGGAAAATAATTTGTTGAAATATGATTCGTATCAATTAATTGAAATTAATAATTTTTATTTGATTAGAATTATTAAGTTAATATAATAATGAATTGAACTAGAATTAATCCAACTATCAAACTACAATTATTAAATAAAATTATTGAATATACAAATTCTAACGACAAATAAACATAAATAACAATAAAATAAACATAAATTAAAAAACATAAAGTAATTCACGTTTAATGAAATAATATATATCAAGACACAAGAAATATATTAGAATAGTAGATATTTCACAACACAATTTTAATTCACAAATATAAAAAAAATTTAAATTATATTACAATGATTGCATAAAATTGCATATTGCATAAAAATTTTTGTTTTTTAAATTATTATAAAAAAGATATTAAATAAAGATATTTATAAAAACGATTTATAAAAATGATTAAAAAAAATAAATTTATATTAATCATTAACATTAGAAAGTATTCGATGATTCAGAAAACTGAAATTACTTTCTGTTAATATTTTAATTTATATTTTTATGATTTATATTTTAATTGATATTTATATTATATTATTTAATTGATATTATATTTTGATTATATTTTAATTGATATTTTTATAATTCTTTTTTGTCTAATTAATTTTTTTAGTTTTTCTTTAGTTTTACAATATCTGTATTTTATATTATAGGAAAATAAAAATAATTTATTAGTAAAATTTTTAGAAATAATTATTTGCAATTAATAGTGATAAAACTTAATAATTAGTCATTTAAAATAAATAACAAGAAAATAAATTTTTTTAATATGACATTTTTTCATTTCTTCAAGTGTTCAGTATTATAACTGAAATGAAAAAATATATAATTTATAGAGAAAATATTATTGATTTTCATATTTCAAAATAATTTTGACAATTTTTGTTTAAAAGATTTTTATAATAATGATACAAATATGTTAAATAATTAGAAATTTACGATATTACTTGAGATATTATTAATATATCAAAAATAATTAATGATATAATATTTAAAACGATTAAGATATATGAGTCATTATGAGATATGATCAAATTATGAATTAACAGATAGCTAATATCAAAAAATCTTAGCAATCTTTTATTTCATTTGAATATTTTTTAATTATCATTTCTTTTGAACATTACTATAATTTTTTAAATAAAATTGGATAAAAGGTCAATGCTTAAAAATTTATCATTGAGAAAAACTAAAAATTTTTTTACTTTTCAAAAATTTAATATATCTCAAAATATCACTATCAACTTCCAAAACAGTTGGATATTAAAAGAGATTAAGATTACCTGGTGTATCAACGATCGTTAGACGTAGCCTGACTCCACGTTCTTCGATGTCCATTGTCTTCTTTTCTATCGTTGTTGTTTTTTCAATGCGTTCTAGAAAGAACTGGTTTTGGCAATGATCATCGAACGTGCGACTTAATATTTTTGTACTATTTAGTAGTACCAACCAGCTGCATCAAGGATTCGTCGGTCTTTGTAAAGATCTCCGAGGAAGAGACTGTTTATTAAAGTAGATTTTCCAAGGCCACTTTCTCCTAACACCATCAGAGTGAACTCGAATCCTCTTTTAACCGATTTTCTGTGCACTTGTTCGGGTAATGTTGCAAATCCAATATAGTCCCTGTCTTGATGAATGAATTAAAAAATGATTAAATGTTAATAAATTTTTTTTTTCGTTTTGCCTTCTCTCTCTTTCTCTCTTTTCTTTCTTCACATTATCCATCTTCGCCTCATTTTCCTTTTTTCGACTCATTTTCTTTTTTCGAGAGAATAAAAAAAGAAAGAAAGATATAAAAGACTAAAATTAAACGTATGCATACATACCACCGGACATGTTAGCCACACGCGATGACACTTTGAAAGTGTCAAACTAGAAGCAGCGAATGGACGATGGAACGACACAAGAACACTGCACAAAACGTGAATGAGGGTAGATTGCTACTGTTTTGCCCTTAGGATTGCGCTGCGCTGGCGCACTAGTGGTCACCGATCAATAACATGTTTATAAGTTCAGTTTCTAGTTTCCTGCTTATTCGGCACGTTCGAATTTCTTTTTCTGGATATCGGGATAACAAAATTTTTATTTACTATAATAATAAAATGATAGTGCGTTTCGCTTATTATTTATTATTTATTTTTTTAACAAGAATTACTAATTTTTTTTAAAATACAAATCTTATATGATAAAAGAATTTTTCCAGAAAGAAAAATTTTCTTTGTCTCGTTTTCTTTGTTAAATTTTTTTTAACGTTCGAAATGTTTGCCTCTTAGACAGACATGCATATATACTGTTTCCCAGAACAAAAATTACGGCAAGAGAAAAGAATTTATCTACTTATCTTATCTACTTATCTTATTTGTTTTATTGATTTCGAAGAAAAATTGATTCGAAGAAAATTGATGCAAAGAAAAATGGCGGGAAATTTGATCGAGGTTGAGGGACGAATGAGTTAATCAGTTGATGTTGAAGGGGAAAGAGCGAGGAAATCGAAGATCTAACGAGATTGCGATAGTAAGGGCAATCGTGAATGGAACGCGGTCGACTCACGTAATTTCCGAGGAGGTCGTCGGGCTAGGACGTTTCTCGAGTTCCGGCGCCACGCCTCGGAGTCAACGTTCCCATGAAAAAGATGAGGAAGGAAGGGGAAAAACCCGGTGGCCGAAGGTAGGCGAATGTGGACGAAGATGCTCGTCGCGCGCAACATTACGAATTGACAGTCTCGACACGTGGACATCGCTCTTGTAATACTTGGAACACGAGACAAACCCATCCGGCTTATGTAGCACCTTGTACACCAGGCCGTACTTGCTTCGCATTCTTCTTTCGCCCGGGACTCTGTTATCCGCCATCGATCGTTTAAGCTTAATTCCACTTTGGATCGTGTGCTAAGCAAATTAGGTTTCCTTTGTACGCAATCTTTAAAAATAATAAATAGCAAATGGAAATGAAATGAAAATAGAGGGAGATAAACTGATTCGTTTAACTATTTGGACCATAAATATATACTGGTCTATATGATTGCATTTGATTGATAGATTGTGAATTTTTTTTTTTTTTTGAAAATAAATATTTTTTATATCATTAGATTAAGTTCGCCTTTTTTTTAAAGTCTGTAAATCGCTTGTAAATTATAGATAGAATGCTTTAAATTTATATTTCACAATAATTGAATTTTTAAAGTCAAAGATAGATTTATTTTTAACAATCAAATTATTATATTCAAATAAGAATAATATATTCAAAAAAGGATTGTACATTGTGTATAAGATAGGTATAGATAATATTATTTGAACTATTTTATATGATAAGAAATTTTATAAATAGTTTTTTTAAAATTTTTTTGAAGTTATAGATAAATATTGCAAAATCTTTAATTTTATTCTGTTTTTTAAATTAATCATTACATTATAAATAATAGATTGAAATTTAACATTCTTGTTGATACCAAGATAATTGATATGATAATTTTATAATAGTCAATTAAACGCTTAAAATAACTGCAAAAAATAAATAAATTAGAATAGGAAATTCATTTTCAATCTGCTTACTTTTTAAGCATTACATTCAATTATTATTTAGAGCAAAGCATCTATTTAACGAATATTTAATAATTTAAAATTTTTTGTATAATTTGAAAATATTTTTTAATTTTTTTTCTCCAATTAAAAATTAATTATCAATTATTTTTTAATATTTATTATACTTTTTTTAAAGTAAATTGTTAAAAAATGTAGAACATATTAATCAAAATATAAAATAATATTTTTGTGGTATTTATGAGATACTATGAATTTGATAATATATTTTTATTTTAATATTTAAATTTTATTTAAAAAAAAATAATGCTTTAATTACTTCATGTTTCTTTTATAATTTTTAAAAACTAATTGATTAATTGATAATTGAAAAAATTAATTTAATTTATATTTACATTATTTTATTCAATGTAAAAAAATTTAAAAATCTTCAAGATCTTAAAAAATTACCATGAAATCAGATCAACATTTATTTGACAACATAAAATATAAAAATGATATTTAACTTTCCCTAAAATAATGAAAATAAATTATTCGAGTTAATAATCAATATTTCAATTAAAAAAATGAATTATAATAATATTATTTTAATAAATATTTAATATAATATATTATATATATTATATATGTTATAAATATTTAATATAAATAATATTATTTTAATATATATTTGCAAA
>NW_006263785.1:468505-471644 GCF_000469605.1 Apis dorsata | reverse complement strand
TAAGTAAATATATAATATAAATATATAAGTTATTTTACAAAAAAATTTAACTTATATTAATTTCCATATGAATCTTTATATGTTTTAAATTATAAAAATCATATCAACTTTCTTAATAATATTTCAAAATAATAAAGTTAATATCTCAAAATTCAGAGTGAATTCGAGAGAGATTGATTCAATATCAGGTAAGATAAACTATTTATATAATGTTTACAATATCTTGATGATACAATTATTAATATATTTTAGTTTTATATATTGCACTTGAAAATAGAAATTTATTTGATAAATAATATTTATGTAAGATCTAAATATTTCATTCTTTCAACTTGTTATATTTATAATTTCATTTTCATGAAATATAAAAATAAACGGATATTTTATTACTTTTTTTACAATTATATTAATTTAAAGTTTTTCTAATAATTCAAAATTTATTAAATATGCAACTTGTTTCAGATTGGTTTGTTTAATCTTTAAAAATAGAATAATCGGATCACTATTTCTGAATGAGAAATGTGTGAGCAAAAGCAGCGAACGGAATGAGAACAGGTGTGTCAAGTATAGAAAAAAATTATAATACAATAAAGAAAACAAATGATTAAATAAAACATTGTATGATTGTAACTGGTGATTATTCTAATGAAAAGTTAAGTGAAATATGAAAATTGTCGAAATAATTGAAAAAACTTAAATTAAAAATATAAAGTATTGTTATATATATTTGATAAAAACAGATATTTTATTTTATATTATTTATTTCTTATTCTTTTATATTTTTTACTCATTTATCCTATATTCTGTTATGTTTTCAATTATATTCAATTATATAAACTTTGTATATAAACTTGTTAGATTAATGTTAAATTAATCTTTTAGATATTTCTTTTTAAGAAAATTATTATATATTTATAAATTTTTATTGTATTGTGTGGGCATTGTTATTATGTATTCAAGTTTTTTATGTATTCAATATATAATCTACCTTATAAGCAAAAATCTTTATATTTTCTCTATTATAATTATAAATATTGATATGATTTTAAAAGAAAGCAACCATTTTTTTCAAATGATTTAAAAAAAAACAGAGATAAAAGAGTCCATTATGCTTTAAATTAACTAATTGATATATATGATATATATATATTGTCTAAGTATGTGAAGAAGACTAGAAAAATGAGAGAAAGTGAATCTAACTATCTCTTGATGTTGCGTCAACATAATTGCAGGAACGGTTAAGAGAGATTCTCGTGAACTCGTTTGCGAATATTGCATCAGCATTGTGGATGCTGTAAATCGAAAATCAACCAATAATTATACTTAGTGTTAATCGAAATTTAAAAAATATTTTTTCCAAATTAAGAAAAAATATAAAAATATGATCGTATATCTGAAAAGAATCAAAATTAAATTAATTTATTTATAAATTCTATTTATAAATTCAACAAAATATCTAAATTATAATAAATGCATATTTTTTAATATTTCAATATATAAATACTTATTATATTATATATTCGAATTTTTAATCATATATAAATATTTATTACTGTTATAATATAAAATATTGACAAATAGAAATAAATGAAATATTTAATCAAATAAAATATTTTATAATTTTTTTTTATTAAATTATTAAAATCTGAATATATATTTATTATTCAGATCTGAATATATATTTATTATTCAGATTTTAATAATTTATTGAATATTTTATATATTTTTCTTTCAATATTATTAATTAGTTTCTTTAATATTTAAATACAAGTATATTATTAATAAGTTAAAAAATTATTGTATTTTTATAATTTTTATTGTATTTTTAAAATTTATGGTTTTTTATATAGTCTAAATATAAAAATTATTTTTGATAATAAATGTTTAATATAAAACAAGAAACTGAATTCTTTAAATTACATACCTGAAGCCAGATTAATCAATCTTCTTTTCTTATTTGTTACTAATGCAGGAAAACTACAGCAATCATGATCATATATGACGTAGATGTGTGATCTTGAAATTGTTCATATTAATGAATCTCTTTATTTTAAATATAACGTGAATATATATTTAGTTATTTATAATAAAATAAGAAAATGGCAATAAAATAATATATATAATTAAAAAAAACTAAACTTGACTTAATCTAATTTTAAAAATAAGAAATTATTCTTTTATAATTTTAGTTTTTTAATTTTGCATTATATTAGATAAGAAATATTATATATATAAAATGAATAATTTGATAGAATTTTGTTAAAATTTAATAATTAAATTAAATGACATTTATTATACACATAATAGAAATCATAATAATACACATCAGAAATTTATCTTGTTGTTTTATATTATTTAAAACATAGAGTTATTTAAAAACAGAATTGAATATAACATAAGCAAAGTTTTGTTTTATAAATAATATATAATTATAAAAATAATGTAATTATTTTTAATATAATTATAATAATATAATTATAAAAATAGAATATAAATTAAACTAAACAAATCCATATTTGAATTATATTGAAAATATTTTTGTTATATAACTTGAAACTTTGACAAAATATGACAAAAACTGTTTTAAGCATATCTATAATTTTTAAATAAGAAGTTTCATTAAGAGAATAATCAATTTTATGTGAAAAATTTAAATTAATCACACAATAAACATACATCATTACTAGTGACGATTACTTATAAATTATAAATATTAAAAAATTATTAAAAAATTATTTTCTTAATGATGATCAAATTTTAAAAATAAATTAAAAAAATTTTAAATCATTTGATCATTTTATTTGAAATTATAAAAAAAAATAAACTTAAAAAAAAAGTTCTAATAATCTAATAATTTGTAATTTGTTAATTTATATAATTTATATATTAATAATATATGTAACTAAATTACTAAATTATTATAATTATTATATAGAGAAATTAAATAATTAACAATATATCAAGAAATTATGAATAACTATTAATTAAAAATTTTAATTGTCATTTAAATAATTATAACTTTGCTTAAAAATGAAGGATATTCAATTTAATAGATTATATTTATATTTTTTAATATTATAATGAAATTATAAATTTGAATTGAAAATTTTAAAAATTTTATTAAAAATTTCATTATTAA
>NW_006263785.1:456857-468328 GCF_000469605.1 Apis dorsata | reverse complement strand
ATTTCTAAAATAAACAATTTCAAATTATTTTATTATACATATTTAAAAAAAATTATATATTTTAGGATTTATTTATAAATCCAATTATTGAATAATTAGAATTAATAATTTTTAAAAAAAGAACGAATTTATTATTTTTATAAGATAAAAATAAATTTATATTTATCTCTATAAAACATAAAAATTAATCAAATAATCAAATAAAATAGAAATTTTATTCTATTGCAATATCAAAAGTTAGAAGTATAAAGGTTATTAAATATATTAAAAAATTAGGAATAAATAAATAAATAAAATTAATAAAATTAAACAAATAAAATCAAACAATTTATAATTGGAAATTCATCCTAAATAAATCTAAGATAAAATCTTCATACAAAAAAAATTAATATAATAAAATAATATATTTTTAAAAAATTTTTTAAAAAATTATTTAAAAAATTTTAAATCATCAATTAAATGCACTGTTTATCCTATACATTATTAATCCTCTTTATTTTTATATTTATACCAATATTTCTTTTAATTGTTAGTGTTTTTATTTCACGATATAAAGATTCGGTGAAAAATCTCATCGATAAAGATTTTAGTATAACACGGCGATTCTCGATAATTCCACATCAATCCATTCAATTAATGTTATGCGCTAAAAAATAATCGATGTAGAATAATTTTCTATAGAAAGCTGATTGGCACATAAGTAATCGTTGTGCACAATTGCAAAGAGAGGAGAGATGAAGGAAAAGAGAAGTGAGATTACATAAACGAGCGTATCTCGCGTTTCATATCGACCTTTAGGGCCGAATCGCGGGATCGCGGATCACGAATTACGAGAAATCACGAGGATTCACGAACGAGGAATCACGAGCAGAAAGAGAGTCGTGTTAGCGATGCAACAGCACGAAGACGACGTTCTCTCTGACTTTCCTTGTTGCTCCACGACAAGAGGTGTGTGCGCTTTCTGGAATACCAATGCCACATAGAAGACTGAACATCGTATTCTGCATAGCATTGTCTTGTTTCGACGAGTTCTTTGGTCGCGCAACAGTGCTCAATTCGGCGGAAATCATTCGAAAACTTGGCCGTTTCCATGAAGGAAACTTTCTGTCCTGGGGGCGCTACCGCGACTGCGATAATAGCAGACTGCGCGCGCAAAACCCGTGGGTTTATATAATAAAAGAAGCAGACTTGCAGCTATGTCGCGAATTACCAACACGCGAATTCTATCGTTACGCAATCACCTTATACGGTATTATTCTGGGTTAAATAATATTATGTTACGTGCGAAAGCGTGTCTCTTGTAATCGAACACGCATTTAAGATTAAACGATTTTTATTTTTGGAATCGATAGTTTTCTTCGATTGATATTCAAATAATGTTTCTGAATTCTATCTGCCGAAGAGGCAGAGCGTGTAGAGTGAAAGAAAAAGAAGAGATAAACGGGGATGGCACAACTCCCTCGCTTCTGCAGCTGGTGCAATCGAGTTCTTTTGCATTGAGTAACATCTGACGTAACTATGACTGGGTGAACGTGGAACCGGTTCTTCCAAATTTTGTTAAAAACCAGACTATAATATCGAAATCGTACATTGGCAAACAGATCGAATTGTTTGTCGGATTTCGAAAATTGAACGTTTTAGTCGTATAGGAATGTTAACGGCCGTATGTACGCACACCTTTTCCGGGACAACGCAAAGCGGTAAGCCCTTTGGGAATAATTCTTCCGCGTACACGAGGCCGTGGAAAACAAAACCCGATCACGTAGGTGCGCGCATGGGCGTGAGTATGCTCGCGACAACGTGTCCCGTTTTTGAAATCGCCTCTACGTGATCGAGGTAGATCCGCTTGAATTTCTCAGGAGGCGCGCGATTAGCAATCGGTCGTAAGGAGACTCTGCCAAAGATTACCAACGAGTTACGACCCGATATTCCTGTCGGTTTTTTAAATTTTATGTTGGATTCGGTCACCCATCGAATGTTAATTCGTTTCAACTTACATAAGAGGTGTATAGCGACGAAAGGTAATTCATATTATGTTTTTTTTTTCTTTTTTTATCGAAAAAATATCTAACGAATTAAAGTTTTTTAATTTTAAAATTGTTTTAAAATTGTAGCTTTAATAAAAAAAATTAAAATTATCATTTATTTTAATTATTTATTGATATGAGTTTTCACATGTTTGCAAATTTAATATATATATAATAATATATTTATAATATATATAATAATATATATAATAATACATTTAATATATATATCCTTTAAATTAATATGCAGTTTTAATTTACTCAATATTGAAATCTGTTTATAATAATATTAATATTAAATTAGTATTATTATTATTAATGTAATATTAATATTAAAACTGCTAAATATATACTAAATATATTATATTGATAATTGGATTAATTAAACTAGTATTATTATGTAGCTGCATAATAAAAAATGCGTAATAAAATAAAAAATCTAAAATTAATTCAATTTGATTGTATTTTTAGCAATATTATTATATATGCATATTAACATTATTTAATTTTATTTTAAATTAAAGAAAATTTTTATTTAGATAAAATAAAATAAAAATAGATTTTACTTCTTAATTTATATTTATTTATTTGTAAAATTTAAATAATAAATAAATAATAAACAAATATATGATATATAATTTAAATTACGTACGATTTTCTAAAATACATTTGAAATAGAAATAAACAGATAAAAAACATTAATTTATATAATGTATTTTATATGTATATAATTTATAAAATAGTTTATAAAATTATTCATTGTGTTAAAAAATTTATCAATTGCGTAATATGATACAAATACGTAGGTATAATTTTTCTCATTTCTCATGTTACTGTTAAATAAGTAAAATCACGAGAGAGGGCAGCACGGATCTAATGCTTACAATGCTTTTCATCAATTTTATTTTGGAATCTTTTTAAAAAATATATTTTGATAATTTTTCAAAAATATTTCTATATATATATTAAATCCATATGCATTTGTATTAAAAAATCTGAACACGGATGCATGTGAGTAAATAAAAAAACAAGAGAGCGTACGAATGAGCAATCCCCGGCTTCGAATAGCTTGCGCAACAACTCGAACTCATACTCAGTAACAGCGGATGAACTTTTCCGTATTGGGAATGCTTATGAAATAATCTACGATGAGGATCGGCCGCTTAAAGGTTCACTCGTGTCTTTCACCAACTTCTAGGACTCGAAGGAAAAAGAGAAAGGATAAAACATTAAATTATATATATATATATTTTATTTAAAGGTATATATATTTTTTTTCTGTTATCAAAGAGAATATAATTTGATTTTTAAATTAAAGAATATGCGAGTAAATCTTTCCAGATCATATCAATTTTGAGATTTTACTATTTATTTATAGACAAACAATTCAGTTGGATCGGAATGGTTGCGGAATAGGTTATGTGCGTCGCGTAAGCTAAGCCAATCAAGTTGCGCAAAAGATATCGTACAAGTGGATGAGAGGAAGACGGCAATCGACAACTATCGAGAAGAAGATCGCCAGAAGAAATTCTCTGGCGTAACGTCGACCTCCGTTCTCTACTCCCTCCCGTTCGAGACCGTTTTCCCTTTATACTCTCAATGGTAAAGTCCCAATCGCGCTTCCATCGCGATGTGCTCATGTGCCACCTCTGTCGCCTGTTGCCGTCGCTGCCGTTGCGAGGAAACAAGACGAGTATCAAGAGAAGAAGGGATGGACCAGGACAGGATGAGAAGGGTGAAGAGAAGTGTTCTTCGAGAGTTCATCGCTTATTATGTAAGCAATGTAAGTAACGTAAGCGACCCAAGTTGGAGTCGAAGGTGCGGTAGAAGCGCGAACCTTGCGAATTGCTTATCGGTCTGACATTTTCTTCGTAAATACTAATAGGACGACACCGGTTTTGCAGTCTTCAGTAATCTCATCTTTTTACTTACTATTTCAATACACACATACACACACATTTACTTCTTTTTCAGACCTGTGGTCTGCATCCGTGTTCTGTTTCCCGGTAACAGAGTGCATCTTCTTTTTTGACTCGATCAAGAAATAGGAGAACAGGGGAAAAAAGAACTCTGGTTCGAGAGTGGAAGGATCGTTTTTCGTTTCTCGTCGACAAAGTTGACCGCCTCATGATTCTTCCTTTTCGTGAGAAACTTTTCGTCTACGAACAAGCAGGGGGATGATGGTCGCGCGCGTGTAACCGGTATATTGACGTAGATGCTCAATCCTGACACGTTTCGTTTTCGTGTCTTCTTTTGTATTTCGCGTTCACGACTTTTCTTCCTGATCCTGATTTTTTTTTTTCTTTTCCTTCCCTTCATCGTCTCTCTATCATAGGAATAGGAAGTTGTAGGAGGTTGCAGGAGGAGCAGGTAGCTTGTCTCTTTTGCGATCCTGATTTCCTGAATTTCTCCTCGACTGGACGAATACCTTCGAAAAGCACGTATCTTACCCTCGTATAGTTTATTGTTGGGACGAAAACCATCATTGTGCGATCAAATCAAAGGGAATTCGAGTGCGTTTTCCTTGCATCCCGTTATATGACCGAGTGAGCTCTTCGAGAAGAAGACTCGGTCAATACGATTCGTATGCGCAAAAAAGACAGCTCGATGAGAACAAGGTGAGGGGCGAAAAGGCAAAGAAGGACCTCGAAAAGAATCTATACAGGTCGTGGGAGGAATCGTGGGAAAATCGTTGGCAGCTTTCGAAACTGCTTATGCTCGGTGTACCGTTTGACACGTAAAAACATTTTTTTTTTTTAGTGTGTTTTTTTTTTATATTAACATCATTAACATTGTTGTTTAACAATTGTTAGAAAAAAGCTATTATATCACTATTTAAAAAATTGGAAGCAATTACAATTTTTAATATTTTTTATATTTTTAATAAAATTTAATAGCCGAATGAAATTTAATTGTAAATTTTATTAATTGTTAATATATAAGTCATATCATAAGTTATGATACATAATATATTTACTAGTCAAAATAATAAATCCAATTGAAAATATTTTTATTTAAAATGATATGTACATCATCAATTATCATTCACATTAATTAATAAAAAAAAAAATTCTGCATATTTGATAAAATCATTTAAAAATAAAGAATATGTATAATGATAAAATAGTGCATATAAAACATACCGAAAAGAATACACGCTATAATCAAAACAGAGAGGAAATACAAATTATTAATATGTGTGTGTGTGTGTGTATGTGTATGTATTATAAATAATATTAAATACTATTAAATATTATAGCAAAATAGTATTTAATGAAAATTATTATTAAATATCATGCTATTAAATTTTATCAAAAACACAAAAAATATTGAAAATATGAAAATAGTAAATATTAAATAAATTTTAATTTTTTGTAATCAAGTTATAATACGCTTTAAAAAATCTTTTGGATAGAATTATAAAAATCCTACTAAATCTTTTTATTAGATTTGTTAATTATTTAAATTTAAAATGATAAAAGGAATTTTTTGAAAATAAATAAAAAATTCATAGAAGTAAAATTATTAGTAAGAAAAATCATTTTAAGTTAAGAATAGATTTTAGTAGAATATTTGGAACATGTTTGGAACAGGTTTTGCATACCCTACAACCTAATTTCCATACGAAACCATATGTAAATGAATCTTCATTCATAGAAACGTGAAACATACCTCAATCCCTTTGCA
Source organism: Apis dorsata (assembly GCF_000469605.1). NCBI lineage: Eukaryota > Metazoa > Arthropoda > Insecta > Hymenoptera > Apidae > Apis > Apis dorsata. The sequence goes on along the minus strand of NW_006263785.1, from coordinate 462,614 downwards.
AAAAGACGGATTTCCTGATTTTGTAAAGAGCAAAAGCGTTAGAGATAAAACTTGTGTCTCACCCCTTGATTGAAAGAACTTGGTAAATCATATCTCTATGCTGCAATCACGAATGAAAGGATACTCGAATTTCGCGATTCCCTTTTCTTTCAGCAATGCTATTGGAATCGTTTCGGAACAATTTTATTATCTAGCAATCATAAAAGAATTAATATTAACTGTAATCTGATTTTTTAAAATTATATCGATTATTCTCATATAGTAATAAGAATATTATTGGACAAAGTTTATGAAACTTTTAAGATTCAAATAATTATCGTTAATTAACAGATTTTACATTTTAAAATAAATAAGTTTTTTTGACAGTATGTAAGTAATTTAAACCTTAGTGGAAGTGTTATTTATTAATTCATTTCATAAATAATTTTATATATATATATATATATATATATATAATTTTGTCGATTATCATATATCATCATTTATATTTTTTTATTTTCATTATTAATAAGTAAAAATAATAAATAGAAGAGAGAAGAAGTAATAGAAATTTTGATGGAGATAGATTTTAGAAGAAATTAATCAGGCAAATATTTATATTTTCTAAATTATCTTTTTCAATTGCGCAATAGATATGCATATTCTTTTTTTATACTTTATCTATTATATTTTATCTTTTATACTTTATCTATTGCATCTTATTGTATTTATAATAAAATAAGTTCTTATAATTACTTCTATAAGTTATTAATGAAATTATAAATAAATATTAATGAAAATCATTTCTATTTTTAGATCAGCTTGAAATCAACATATTGTATTTATAATAATTTTAATATAACAAATAAAATGAATTTTTATATGTAATAAATTATTCAATAAATTATTGTGCAGGAAGACTTTGATAAGAATTATAATCTTTTTACATGAGAATATAAAATAAAAATTAATATTTAATTAATATTTTTTTATTTAAAACAATATTTATTAATATTATAATATTCTTATAAAATAAAGTTTTATAATATAAGTTATAATTTCAATAACAAAAACAATAATTTTGACAAAACAATATAATATTTAATAAAGTAACTTATTATATGAAATATAAAAGAAGAAATAGATTTCGAATTAAAACTAAAAATCAAATTTATTTCTTAAAATAATAAGAAAGCTATAATTTTTTATATCTATTAATAAAATATGTAAATGATATAATGCGATGCGATATCAATCATAAACATCTTCATAAATTATTTTACAAGAAAATTCACTTATTTATAATATATATAAATATATATATTTATAAGATTATAAGCTTATTTTAATGAAAATTTTTTCATATATAGAGCATAATAAACTATATATAAAGAAATTACTTTATCTATGGGAAATCTCTATAAAAATATGAAATCAGTTTATAAAATTTCTTTTCAAGTCTTTTTTGAATACAATTTAGCCTAAGAATTTTTTTCAAGATGATCAATAAATTCTGAATATTTTATAATTCAAAATATTTTAATTAATTTGCATTATCTCGTGCTATTATAGAATTATGTTTAAAAAAACATAAAAATATTTTCAAGTGAAATTACATGAAAAACTTTTTTTTTAGAGGAATATCACTTTAAGAACATGAAATCAATGTTCAAAGTTTCAATGCTTTCTTTGTTTTTTAAACATAATTTTATAATGGTATAGAATAAAATTTTTATTGTATTGTGAAAAATATTTTCAAGTGAAATTACATTCAAAATCTGAAAATGTTGGAGATTCATTTCATTTTATTCATTTTATTTCCTTATCCATTATATACACAATATACTTTATATACTTTACATACACAAGTATACTTTATATACACAAGCATTCATTAAAATCAGGATCTTTGGATTAGATGAATTTCCTTCTAAGATGATGTACAAAGACTTTTATGGTTGACTGTATATCAATTTGTTCGATATATCCTCATCAACAGGCTGCGATGGATAGTAAGAAGATATAGATTTATTAAATTTTGCGAAGAGGAAAATTATCGATGGCAACCGTGTACTTGGTGTGTCTTGACCGTTTATTTTGAATTTGTCGCGAGTTCGATGACCGATGACGATGAACGACGACCGCGAAGAAAGGCTGCGTCCGTATAAGCATTCCTACATATACACATATGTATTACAACACATAAAAACATGACATGCATTCGCAATTTTTTTTTGTTGTTGATTTTTGATATTTATTTATACTGATTTTTCCGTTTCACATACGCGAATTTGTATAATTTACCGTCTTTTTTCGCAGTTATGATTATGATAAAACCTGATGATCATAACGAGAAAACCGGCTGCAATTTAACAGAAAGAGGAGACAACTGAAGATTTAACAGAAAAAAAAAGTAAGAGAAACATAAGTGAAGGAGAAGCAAATGATATTGTTATTACAGACTTTGCCTGTCAAAATTTTATATTTTTTCATGAATTCCTTAGAATTCCGTCCCTCTCAATTCTTTTTACTCTTTTCTTAATCATATTTTTTTATATTTTCATTTTATAAAGTATTATAAGGTATATATTATAAGGTTTATATTATAAGGTTTATATTATAAGGTTTTTTTTTAGGGAAAAAATGCCAAACAATTGTAACTAAAAGTTCATTCAACAAGTATTAGATTAAGTTATAATCGCATCTATGAGTATTTTATTATAACAATTGATAAAGGAGATAATCTAAAATGGATTAAATTTCATTTATTAGATTAAATAGATTTGCAGAAAATAGTTGCATAAGACTTGCATATTTTTTATTAATATTTACGAATATTATGGCGAGTAAAAAATACAACGCGTTTTGTTTCGTTTGCATCATTTTCAACATTTGATTAAAATAACATCATAATAATAAGATTAAGATATCTAATGAATAATTTTTTTATATTGAAAATACATTGGGATAAAATGTCAAATTGTGTATAAAAAGAAATGATATCTTTATAGGCTAATATTTATTTTTTATTAATATAACGTTCATTTTGTGATTCAAATAATAAAATTTATTGATTTGATAGAAATAAATATCAAATTTTTTATAAATTTAATAAGAAATATTTTAAATATTTTTTCCTCAATTACTTTATGTTTTTCAATTTTGCGATTGCACTTTTATTCATATAACAAAAGTATTTAATAAAATATGATTAAAATATTATAATATCACAAGAAATTTTATTGTATGTATTTGAAAAAAAAAGGAAAGAATATGAAAAGCAATGCAAAAAAAAGGAGGAAGTTCCGAGTATAAGATTAAAAGTAAGGAGTGCTGCAGTGAGTTCAGTAAAAACACCTGCATCGGAGACGAAGCAGTGTTGATAATCCGCCTTATCCTAAAACAGGATCGACCGTGAGATTCTATAGGCGTGTCAGGACATCTTAGACCTGATCCATAACCGTATCTTCCTTATATTTAACTGTGTTCCCTTCTTCGAATTTGTTTCGTTTTCTCTTTTTCTGATATTTGTATTTTTCTTTGATTATCTTTCTTGTAGAAAAGAGAGAGACAACTACGACTTGACGCTTATTATCTATTTTTATATAAAATAATGTTGTTTTTGTTATTGATTATTATATTTTTTATAATCAAGAAAATTTTACAATTATATATTCGAGAAAACAATTGCAAATAATTGTTGAAAATAAAAATTGATGTGTAGTGAAGTAAATTTACAATTATGCATTTCTACATCTATTATATTCAATTATAATATATTTAAAAAATATCTCTGAAAAAATTATAACAAGACACATAAATGAAAACTTCTTGTGTTCAATTCTCATTTCATCAAAATGTTTTCATTTCAATTTATTAATACGTCTTGTTAAACTTGAATAATTATCTCGTCAAATCAAAAATAAAAATTTTTACTTATTTGAATTGCGATTTTTGTAAAATCAATATTAATAATTTATTTCCTTCGTTAAGAATAATTAAAAAAAAAAAACTTCCTTTATTACCTAATAGATTTAATAAAAAGAAAGTAAACATTTCTCTGGTTTTTTCTCTCTCTAACTTTTCACTTACTTATCTTTCCAATTGTATCCTGCTCGCTTCTCCTTCCCTTTATTTTTCTTTTTTTTTTTTTGATCCGACTTCTGACATCCGGAGAATCGACGAGCTTGAAGTTAAGGTGGGATGATAAGCCAATGAAAAATGAAAAACCTGTTCCTCTTCCTGTCTTGGGATGAGACGGTGGTCATTACATGCTCGAGCGCACACGGAGGTCTCAAATATAGGTACCTGCCACTGTGAGTATCACGAAAGGCTATCCTAGAAGGATATAAGAAAAACTTCGAGTCGACCGGAAGTTAGTATCCCGATAGACCACCTTATACAGGGAATGTGAACGTTCACTATTTAACATAAAAACAAGAAAAAATTCGTCAGAGTTATGGGAAAGTTTTCTTTTTTTTTATTTTTTTTTTTTTTTTTTTTTTTTTTTTTTTTTTTTTTTTTTTTTTTTTTTTTTGCTTAAAAATTACGTAAATAACTGTTTTTACCATTTTATATCAGTTTCTCAGCTCATTGGAAATAAAAAAAAGAAATTCTAGATTAGTTCTAGATTAATTCTAACAGTCCGATAATTAGGTCATTTTTTATTCTATTTACAGTTTTATTTTTTATTAATATATTCAAAGATGTAAATCATTGGCTGAATATGCAAGCATGATTACTTTATGATAATTATTGAAAATTGTGTAAGAAATTAATGATTTTTTTATTTATTATTTATAAATAATAAAAATATATATGATTTTAATATAAATTATATAAATTATATAAATAATTTTAATATAAATTAAAATATTTTAAAATATATAATTAAAATATATCTTAATTATTTTAAAATTTGTGAATTTTTCAATTTAATTGTACTATTATTTATTTTTTGCAAACTATATTTTATTCGATTTTGCTATAATCATTTATAGAAGAATACAAAAACTATCAGATATATTTTTAAATAAAAATATCAGAATTAGATAAAACTATCAGAATAGATTTTAAAATAAAAAATAAAATTATGTTGAATTTTTTAAAAATATTCATATAAACAGAATTTTATTATAATGCAAATAAGGTATATATTCTTTGTTAATCAATTAGATTTCATTTGATTACGATATCATGATTAAAAAAATTTTTTAAATTTTCAAAATTTCATTTGATTATGATTAAAAAAATTATGAATGCTATTAACTTTTTAAAAATTAAAAATAATAAATGATAAAATATGTAAATGGGGTAAAAATTGTTTTATATTTTAATTAATATTTCTTTCATTTTTTAACAATTTATTAGTAAAAAATGTAATGAATATAGAACTTATTTATAAATTTTAATATAAAAAAAAATTAAAAAATATTTTCAAATTATTCAAAAACATTTAAATCGTTATTAAATATTTCTTAAATAAGGTCGTTTATATTAATAGAATTAAAAGATAGGAGTGACATTGTTTCGATGACATATCATCGACTAGCAATTAGAAGAGCATAAAGTTAAACTGTTGAAAATTTTCAGAGAAGAAAAAAATCTATGATAGTCGTTTAAAATTGTATCTTCATTTTCTTAAGTTATTGATAATTTTAGTCATTCTTTTCTTTAACTTTTGATTTCAAACTTTCTTCTTGATTCATCGACTACAAACTCATATCATATTACATATATAAATAATAAAATAATTCTATCAGTGTCTTGTAAAAGTTT
>NW_006263785.1:440933-456812 GCF_000469605.1 Apis dorsata | reverse complement strand
TATATATATATATTTCATAACATATATATATTTTTCATAACAATTAGTTATTTTTATAAAAAATTTTTGTAAAAATTTTTGTAAAATTTTGTTGTATTCAATGAAGAGTTACATTTACTCATTACATTTTTACATTTCTTTTAATATTTTTCATATTATATGAAAATTAATGTGATCAAAATGTTTTCTCTTTAAATAGTTTGATAATAAACCTGTTAAACGTTTTTAACATAAATTCTGTGTCTTTAGCAAAAATCCCAGTCAAATGATTTCAGTGAACAATGCAAACAATTTCCAATTTACGATTTTCTATTCTGATTACCACGAATCTGTATATACGGAAGGAAAGAAACTATCACAATAAGGAAAGACGGACCAGTTAAAGGGTTGAGAAGGGAAGTATTTATTGGAATATTTACGAGGAGTTGGACCCTGTTGATGCGTCCCCACTCGAAAGATGTTGGTCGTACAAGACAGTGCACGTGTCTGCACGCACCTTCGGCCATACGTGTTCATTCGTTTATGCGTGTATCCGCGTGCTTACGACGAGACGTGGCAACGCAGGTTGGAATGCAGTTTAGGAACGCAAGAGTCGCCCACGAGGCCAACTCCCCTTCCCCTTCTGAAGGCCTTCTTACAGGAAGAAACCGAGACTGAGGGGAAGCTCGCTGCTACCAGGAAGGAACTCGTTGGAATTCCCTTGACTCGCCTTCTTTCTTCTCGTCTACGGTTCTCCGCTTCTCTTTTTCTCTTTCTTCTTTTTTCCCCTTAGCTTTTCTTCTTTCTTCTTTTCAAAGAACAAATTCTAATATACATTAACTGCCAAAAATTTGAAATATCACTCTTTTCATTGAATTGTTATTATCCTTTTCTTATTTTCTTTTATATAATTATTATTCTTTTCTAATTTTCTTTTATATAATTTGAAATTAATGTTACAAAGGTTGATAGATAACAATTTCAAATTAATTTGAAAGAATTTTCTGTTATGGAATTTTTAAATATTTTTTTAAGTATTTAGATTTTATGGAAATTATATTTAGTGATTTTTTTTAACTTTTGACACATAGTGTATCTGTGTATACGCATAATGGCATTTAAATAATTTCGATATTTGTATTCAGTGGCAGCAATCGTTTATTATTATTGATAATTGTATACCATTGTATTTATTATTGTAATATTTACATACCAATTAATCTGACTTAAGTATCTATAAATCTAAAATTTCAGATGGAAAAGTTTGATACATGTTTTTCTAATCTTAGAATATTGTTATAATATCATATCAATTTTAAAATTGATATTAAATATTATGTTAAAAATATATTCTGTTTATCTTTTTTTAAATTGCGTAATAAAAATTTTTATAAATTATCAAATCTCATCTAAATATATATAAAAATTCATACATTTTTATATATTTTTGATAAAGAAATGATATATCAAATTTTTATATCATTTGACAGAAATTTTGTTTTATTTAATTATATATATATGTTTGACTATAAAAATTGAACATTGCAAAAATGAACTTGATAAAAAACCGTTTCGTTGGAAAACAAAGTGTATATGAATCGACTACAAGTATTCTTTGTAGTCACTATTGATGTTAAATGTATATAATCATATTTTGATGTTAAAGATTTATGTATATTTATAGATATTGTATGCATATTCAAATAAGAAATCTTACAACAATGTGGAACGGTAACAAGATCAGATGAAAATAAAAATATTTAATATTTATACTATCTTTAAAAAAAGTACTGTACACTAGTAGTTTATAAAGTGATTTACGTAAATGAATGATCTATATTTTTTGTGAAAATGAAAAATTCTATTAAAAAATAATATTAATTAGATATTGCTTAAAGACAACGTTATATATTATATATTATATAAATATGTATTATTAAATTAATATCATTATTGAAATTTTAAATTTCAGAGATTACAAATTAATATTAATAATAATAAAATCAAATGTACAAAAATAATAAATTTAATAATAAAATAAACGAAACTTTATAAATTACGCTATTAAAAAATTGATTAATATTATTTATAATTAGTAAATTATTATATAAAAAGACTTACTTTTTGTTTTCAATATAATATATATTAGATAAAAAAAAGAGCATAATATGTTTCATTATATTCGGTGCATTATTTATTATACGAATGATTTTTATAAATATATAATCTAATTTATATAACAATTTTTTTGTTATATAAAGTGTATTATATTTTGTATTTGAATGTTATAATGTTTTATAATATAAACCCTATAAATTTTATATTAAATGCAAAAATTTTGTATTGAGTATTATTTGATTTCTATTGACTATTTATTATTTATAAATATTTTTTAAATAATATTATGATAAATTTAAGTATAAATATAATTTCATATAATTTACAGATATCGTATTTGAATATATAAAAAATGATAACTATCTGTAAATGATATTTACTTCAGAATAACAATTAAAATACTTGTTTTCCCTTAATGCTAGACTTCATTCTAATTATTCAATAGCCAATTAGAGAATTTATATTAGATATATCTTAGTTTTTTAACCATTAAAAGGCTTTAAGGATGCTTTAATATATTTTTATTCATTTAAATTATTACAGAACTTTTTCAATGTTTCTTTAAATGTTTCCTTACATACTTTAAAGAACAAAAATACTTAGTATAAATATTTATTATTTATAAAATAAATAATGTAATTGTAAAAAAATGATATAAAATTTACAGAATTAAATTTACATGTAATGACAATATATAAATATAAGATAAATGAAAAATAAATAAAAATATAAATAAATTATAACTTGTTATAATTTTATCACATAAAATTAACAGAACCTTTCGCTATTCACTTAATTCAGTCGATTTGTTAATGAAAATGTGTATTTCTTTTAGTTCATCAATATCGCTAAATTTCGTATTTATCATGTTTCTGACGGACAGAAGTAGGATGTGTCAAGAAAACTTGAATCAAAGACTTGCTTCGTCGACTCGACGAAGTCAACGGCGAAAATAACGGGCCTGGTACTGACGATGAGAAAGGAGAAGGAGGAGGTCACGGCTACCTGGAAAGAACACCGATGGAATGTCTCCCTTTCTTTATTTTTCCTCATGCGTAGTTTCGAGGGAGGATAGTAGTTTCTTCCTGGAAAACTATATGCTTGAAAAATCAACTGATGCATCTTATATAAAATCCGACAATTCATTAGGTATGTATCATTAAGCTGTTGTTCAAATTAGGTCACACGTTTGTCAAAGTATATGTACATTAGGATGGTATGAAACATAAGGACAAGATTTTAATGGCGAAAGAGTTGTTTTCTTACAAATTATAATTTATTTATATTTTTATTTGTAATAATATTTAAATTATCAGAATTTAAATTTAATTTATAAATTTATTAAAATATCGCAAATAATTTAAAAATTATTATTTTCATTTATTTTATAAATTTTTTTTTCAATAATTAATGTTTTTCATTATTTAGAAATAATTTTGAATAAAGAAATTTTGTTCTAGATTAGACCAAAATTATTGAGATATTAATTTTATCCATTTATATTATGAGTATCAATTTAAATATTGAGTTAAAAATACAATAAATTTGTAACATAAGATTAAAAAAAATATCATAATGGATGATATAAAAATAAGAATGAACAAATCGAAACATATGTTTAAAAATATGTTTAAGAAAATAGATTAAAACTTTGAAAATTAATATAATCTTATAAAAAAATAATTTTTGTTCCTAAGAATTCATTAGAGCAAAATATAAAAACAAATTTTTTTGCTATTATATAAACAATTATATAAATTATATAAATAATATAAATAATATAAAATAATTATATAATTTTTATTTTTCAGTTTGAATCCAATTTACGTGTTATTTGATATACAAAAGATATATGAAAATAACTATTTTATTCTCATACGATTACTTATGTAAGAAAATAAATGATGAATAGAATGTATAATTAGAAATTATTTAATTAATGTATAAATACTATTAATTTTTAATTTCGATTTTTTCGATTGATTAAAAATTTTCCGTATGACAAATTAGAATTGACAGAGCTAAAGAAAATAAATCGTAGTCACAATTTTAATATTATTACATTTTTATCTATTATCTAAATACAAAGAATCTATTTTAAAATATCTTCGATGATGTTTATTGCGTTTTAATCAATCGAAAAATAAATATTTACATCGAATTCGAATAGTAAATAATATTTACCCATAATTTAAACATTAAATGAAATAATATCTTTAAATAATATTTATTCATGGAAATATCTCAATTTTCCATTGTTTCAACATATTTAATATTTTCCCAGCCTTGATAGAAGAACAAACTATTAATTTACTGATTTATCCATAATTTAAACATTAAACAAAATCATAGCTTTAAATACTTGTTCATAAAAATATTCTCTAAATATTTCTTCAATATATCTAATATTTTCCTCAGACTTGATCAAAAAAAGTTAGACTATCTATGATTTACTCATAATTTAAACGAAATATACCTTTAAATAGTATTTACTCTTTTTATTTTTAATTTACCTTTAAATAATATATATGGAAATACTTTAATTTTTTATTATTTCTTCGACATATTTATTTTTTTCCTAACCTTGATAGTCGAAGAAGGTTAAATTACCGATTTACCCATAATTTAAACGAAATAATATCTTTAAGTGATATTTATCTGCGGAAATATTTTAATTTTCTGTTATTTCTTCAATATATCTATTATTTTCTCCATTCTTCATAGTCGAAGAAGGTTAGAACAACGCATATTACCGATTTTTTCATGAACGTTTGGTGATCGTAGGTGAGTTTGACGCGGCCGGGAAGGAAATATACCGTTTGGACCGCAGTAGAAAGCTCGAGGATGGTGGGGTATCGGTGGTGGATGACGTAATCGGACAAGAGGTCTCTTAATTGGCTCGGCGTCTAGCGCGTTAGGATCAATTGTGGACGTAATGCGAGGCAGAACGGTGCAGAGTAACGCAGCGTGACGAAGCGCGAGGCAGCTTACGCCGACGCAGCTTCCCACACTGGCGTGTCTCGAACGGCGCCTTTGACCAGCTTCCGATGTAACAGGTACATTTGAATCCGTCTTGTTTCTAACTTCTTGAATTACTTCGCTCATAATGTGATCTGCTCAAAATTTGAGGAGGTCAGTTTAAAGGAGAATCACAAAATGTTGAGAAATTTTGATTTTGATTATTTATTGGATTTTATTTATTGTTTCGACTGATTTATAATTAGTAAAATTTTTGTTTATACTATAAGAAGCTGTTACATGACTGTACATGTGAAAATGATAAAAAGAATTCTTATAATATATAAACATATGTATCTCTTACTTGATTTTATTTTCAATATATACTTTCTTATTTTTATAACAGATGTTTAAAATGATCTTCTTGCATTTGAATCAGTTTGAATACGTGTCATCATTTTATTTTCTTCATTTTTTCAGATATTTTCAAGAAATATCATTTAATTTTCTCGCCAATTATTTTTGTTAATAGGCCTTCTATATAAGATATTGAGTTGTAAATAATAGAATTAGTTCAACTATTTCTATTTTTCGAAAGAAGTAACAACAGTTCCAACATAAAATGTAACTCGAAAAAAAAAAACAAATAGAGAATTTATGAATTTATGAATTTATATAAATTTTTTTTATTATTTTCATATGTAGATTCAAGTAGTTTTGGAATATCTTGTACGTGAAATAATTGTATGTGAAATAATTGTTTTTTTTATATATTTTAATTTCTATTCAAAACGAGTTGTCGTCGTAAAATTTTTGACCAATATTTGTAATTATATGTATAATAAATAGAGTTTCATAAAGAATGATAAAATTAAAAGATATAATTTCCATATTATTATTTATTTCATCTGCATGTTGAAGAAATTAAAAAAAAATGTAAATTATAAAAATGATGTAATAGATAAGATATATAAAATATATAGATAAGATATATAAAAATTAAATTTAAATTGTGTCTTTTAATTAATTATTTACAAGATTATTCCATATTATTCAAACTTTTAAAATTTAATGCGAATAAAATGTATAAAAAAAAAATATTTTGTCAAATAAAATAGCTCTAAATAAAATATTTTGTAATAAAAGCAATTTTCTTAAAGTTTCCTTTTTGATCAATTTTATGATTTATGATTACCAGTCTTATTTTTTAATTGTAATTTTCTTTTTCATTTCTATTAGATTGTTCATTTTTTCAAATCTATTCTCGTTTAAAGAATTCCACTATTTTCAAATTTATGATCAATAATGAATTTTGATGTCATGTAATGTTAAATTGCCAAAGATTTTAAATTTTGTTTACCAATGGAGAAAATAAAATGTATGTTTTGAAATTGGAACAAAAAAAATTAAAATAATAGCATATTTTCGAATAAAAAAGAAAAAAAGATATTAGTTATTAAGATACGGAATAATATTGTTTCAACTAAACTCGTGTTTTTTCTTATATTTTGATATTCAAAAATTTTATGTAATCTTATATAATCTTATGTAATTTTATTTAATCTTCTTCAATTGAAATATTTCATAAAAATTTTTTTAATGTATTAGATAATTTTTTTAATGTATATAGATTTTAATATTATATTATATTGTTTTATATGATTTTTAATTTATAATAAAATAATAAAAATGTAATAAATATATGTATTAAAAAAAAGAAAATATTTGATTTATATTATTTATTATCACTTAGTAATTATTGATTCTTTATGAAAATAAAATAAATTATTGAATCAATGAAAAAATATTTAGTAGTAATTTAATAGTAATTAAAAATAATAATAATTTTTCGAAACGAAAAAAAATGATTTTAAAATGTAAGAAAAAGGATATGATATACATAAATCCGGATCTTGAATTTTACTTCCTTATGACACTTTTAAATATTTAATTATATTTTCTTTTGAAAATTCATTATTTCTATTCTTCTAATCTTTAACATATTTCTTAATTTAGACTTTAAGAAATTGATTTTTAGAATTTGCAATTATTTATAAAAAAAATTATATAATGAAAATTTTCAATATCTATTTATCTTAATATATCTAAGAGAATATAATAAGATAATGGAAGTGACTTATGACTTATTGTGTCAGACAAAAAATATCAAAGATTCTTCATGAAATAATCATGTTCAATTATCTCAAAAAAATCTCAAAGAATATATTTTATATATATTTTTATGAAAAATTGTATATCAATAAAAAAAGAAAAAAAAATTCGACATTAATATTTCATATATACATATTTTTATTTTATTATTTTATTCCATAATGATGATTTGTAATTGTTTAAAAAGAAAATTGAATGCACGATGAAAAATTATATTTATATTAAAAATTATAAGTAATATAGTAATTGAATGTTATGAAATATTGATAATTGAAAATTAGATTTTGAATTTTATATTCAATATTCTATATTTGCCATAATATAAGTTTTTAATATCTCGTTTAATCCCTTAGACGAGTTAGTTTTACATCAAATACATCCGTCATGACCAAAATCATTATGAAATAGGAATGATGGATTTATTCGAATAATGAAAATTCTTGTATACTATCTTATTTAACTTATTTAATATATATATTAATGATAAACTGTAATATAATAAAAATGAAAAGATAAATTTAAAATATAGGAACATAATAATAAGAGATGTATCAAAGTGTATTACAATTATATATTTTTATAAATCGAAAAAAAAAAAAGAAATAATTTTTTTTATTTGAAATTTCATTTTTGAGAAAATCGAATTCAAAATATTCGAAATGTTAATATATGTAATATTTTACTGATATTTCATTAATATGTTTATCAGAATATGTGTATATAATTCATTCTTAAAAATAAAATATCTATTAATTTATATTATATATATAATAAATATAATATATATATAATAAAAAAAATCACGATATTAATATATTCATGAAATATTTTTTGGGAAAATCAATTTAATACAAAAATTGGTATACAAAAAATCTTATTTATTAAATTATAAGTAATTTAAATTTGTAATCAATTATACATAATTCAATAAATAAATCACAATCGATATTTCTGTATAAAAATTTTCATTTGTTTTAGGAATCCTATATAAAAATAAAGATGTTTCATAAATATATTAATATGTTGTATATATTGTATACTTAAAATATACATTATTATACATAATTGTAAAATCAATATACCATAATTATAAGAACAAAAAAGAACTCATTTGATTATTGTAAAAGTTATATCATATCTCAAAAAAACGCTGCAAAACATTATTTCAAATGATTCTTATTCATTAAAACGAGTTAAAAAATAGATATTCTCTATAAATGAAAAAATGAAAAGAACAATTCATAAAAATTGAAATGTTGACAATTCAGAGGAATCCATAGTTTTAGAATTCATAGTTTATATAAGTATTTAATATCCCAATTGTTATCGTCTCTTCGTATAGATTCATGTAGCAGAAGCTGGAGAATTTCTAAGAGTCTAAAAGACATGTAATACGATGGCAGACGAGGAGTTAATGCGCCGAGTCGAACGAACTTCCGGGTCTTCGGCGACCCTCGTTTGTCTCGGAAGCCAAAGAAGTCACAAGGAGCCGTTACGTAGTGGCATCGAGGCATTAAGGCATCAAGGCGTTCGAGTCTTTCGATTGCCGTGTCTTTTCCATCACCAGGAAAATATAACCTGATCCTTTTCAATCTTTTCACTATTTCTTTTTTTCTTTTATTGTCAAGAAACAAATAAAGAAACGAATAATTAATTAAAACAGTAATTAAGAAACAATTAAGAAAAAATAAAAATAAATGAAAAAAAGTGTAAGGAATAGAATTCTTATATATGCATATAATATCTACTTTAAATTAAGTTACATAATTTAAAGTCACTATATACATACTTTATTTAAAAAAACTGCAGTTTTCAAAAATATGTTTAAAAAAAATTGATACATTGGGATATTTATTGAAAAGAAAAAGCAAATCGAAAAAAACGAAATGAAAAATCGTATGAAACAAAATGAACATTTCAGAAATTTTCTTCGAAATCGTTTAACAGGTAAAAAAGAAGCAAAGAATAGCGGATGGTGATCTGACCTTCCTTAGGACGAGAGGTGATCTGGGATCACGCCCTCTGTTGGAGGTACGGTTATGTGGAGAACGATAACGGCACGTCCTGCTCTCTCTCCATCGTTTTCTTCTTCTTGTTCTTCTCCTTCTTCTTCGTCTTCTTCCTCTTTCTTCGCCGTTTTATCAAACGGTATTCGGTGCCGCTGTCAACTTTCTGCTTTCGGTGATGTGGAGTGACGCAAGATTCTTTAAAAAAAAAAAAAAGAAAAATCCAAGATCAAGCGTCATATGATCGAGAAGAAAAAGATAAAACATATTAAAAGTAAAAGGAAAGGAAATAAGCTGATCGTAAATATTATTATTTAAAAGAAGAAATTTTTGTACGAAATTCTTAAGGAATAATTTTAGATTTTTAAAGTTAAGTTAAGAATGTATCCTGTGATTCGACAGAGGCTAAACCTTGCAAAACATTGCAGTCGCAATCGCATGTCGACCGCTCGTTACCACCGCCGGAAGTTGTCATCGACTCGATCGAATACCTCGCTCGTGAGCAACCGACCAAGCGAGCGGAGCAAACCTGCCCATTAACTTATTATCGATTACTCGACGCTTTCAGTGGTGTATGTCAGTTGGAACTTGAATCCATGACTTGGAATATATACCTTGAGATTCCTTTGGCTTTCTTCTTCGATTCTTCGATGGATCGGTTCTCTTCTGAAGGGATCCCTATCGCCGGAAGCAGAAAAAGCTTATAAGACAAAAGGATCGCCACGTTTTACGTTGAATTTTTATTTTAGGTTTCTACAAAGTTTCGTGAGAATCTCTTAGGAGGTCAAATCGATCCCTGAAGAGAGATGGAACTCGATCTTTAGGCCGGACCAAAGGATACACGCGGGAACTTGCAACATGAGGGATTTTATTTTATCTTTTAACCTTTTACGTTTTTAATCTACTTGAATTACATTTTTTTCTTCACATTTAAGTCTTGTTATTAGATTGGATAGCGAGGATAGAACGAAAAGAATCAAAATTATATGATTATTTTTTAATAATGAAAAAAAAATTGATCTAGCGTAAAAAAAAGCAAGAAATAATTTCTGTAAAATTCATTTTTGAAATGTTTTGAAGTTTTAATTTTTTGTTTTTTTGAAACAAGATTTGATTTTTTAAAACAAGATGTATGTATTTTCTGATTTTTACATATAGTCTATAACAATATAATATAACAAATTATAAATATATATAATAATTGAAGGAAATGATAATTTTCTTTAACCTATTTTAAATTTATTTCAAATTTCTTCTTATTGAATATTATTTTTGTCTAGAATGCAAAATTATATTATTCTACAAAAATTTATAAAATCAATGAAAATAATAATTTTTGCATTTTAAAAAATTTGTTTATTAAATTATTAATAAGAAATAAATGTTTTCTAATATATTAGATATTCTTATATTAATTTTGAATTTCAGATTAAATATTTTTTCGAGATTAGATTGAATTTCTTATAAATAAATCGAATAAATAAGATTTAAAAAAATTATATAGAATTATAAAATTTTATTTTCTACTTATAATTGCTTAAAAATATTTGATTAAATATAGTTTTATTAAGAACATAAAAATATAAAATAATGTTTCTGACGAAACTAATAATAAGTAAAATAACATAGCATTATCTTATGAGAGATATGTAACTAATATATGCATATAATTATGCATTAATATATGCATATAATGTAATATATGCATTATAATTTAATTAACTATAAAAATTATAATATTACTTCCAAAGATATTCAAGTAAATTTAAAATTTAAATAATAATTTTAAAAGGAAAATTTTTAATAAAATTCGAAAAATTTCGAAATTTATCACATATTTATTAAATTTGATTCTATTTGAAAGTGTTATTTCTATTTTTCGAAATAAAAATCTGATTTTTAATCAGATTTAATCTGTCCTATCAATATATGAATCTCGCTTGCGATATGTACTCGATTCCATCACTATTTATTATTCAATCTAATCCTTAAATGCAAGAATATTTATTTATTTAAGTTTATTTTAGTATATTTCCATGAATCATCACAATAAGCATTATAATGATAATAGTACGATTTAGTTATAATAATAGATTTTATCTATTTATTTATCAATCGATATGATGCTTTAAAAGATGAAAAATGTAGATAAAAAAAAAAGAAAGAAGAGAGAGAAGGTTGATCATGGACACGCCTTCCTTGTTTCTCACGAAGGAAAAAGGCGAGGCTCTTCCTCGATCAAGCCCATCTCGTTTTCGATAATCACTAAGATTCTCCGGAGAACGATCTTTTCTTTTATTAATTTATCTCTCTGTTTCTCGAAGAAAAAATGGAATTTATACGGATATAAATGATATTTCTTAATATTATTTTTAACCTTTCTTTTATAGAACCTAGACGATCCAAAATGCGACAGCTAACTTACGATAGAAAGTAGGTTAATGCTTAATTGCGTTTAATTGCCTATTTCTCAGCACTGGTTCGCTTGCAATTACCAGAGGTTACCTTTGAAACTCCCTTTGACCCTTTTTAAACAGATTCAGCTCTATTCCTTGATATAAAAAACAAATATTTTCAAAATCTAGATGAAATATATAAATTTATAAATATCGGTACGTTGTTGAGTTGAATTTTTTTAATATTTATTATCATGGACATAATTGAATATTTATTTTATTTAATTTTATTTTATTTAAAAATTATATAAATTTGTCGAGAACATATTCGATGAAGTTTTCTTGAAATTCTTGTAACACTAATTTCGTGTTCTCAACATTGAAACAACTTTTTGTTATTTTTGTGAAAAGTATGGAATATAATAGTTGATATGAGAAAAAAAAAATTAAGTATCTAAAGTTTCAGATATTTACATTCAAGTTCCACAAATTTAAAAATCAATTTTTGATTCATTTTTTAGAAATAAATGAATGTTGAAATTAAAAAAGAATTATAAACGAATTTATTATGCTCATTTCACCGAATTCACAGATTATAAATATAAATCCAAGAAATAATCTATTATGCATATTGTTTAATTAAAAAAATATATAAACTTTATATTGCTTATTATTATATTTTATACATAAATATAAGAATAAATATTTTATTATCTTTATAAGAATTTACATTCCATATAAATAAGAAATAGATTATACATCTAGATTCGATTAAAAAATATATATTTAATAATAAATAAATATATATATAAACATCATTGTTACATCATGATCTCGATTTTAATATTCTCTACCACTGTGAAAAAAACAAGAAGAATTTTAGTACGTAGATTCAATGATATCTCGGTGACGAAACTTTTGAAAGGCGAAGACGTCGGAACTGGTGGCTGAAAGAACGCTGTTCGACTCAGACTAACACCGAACCTCTCTAATTGAGATCATTTCAACTCGGTTTGCGTCAATCTACGCGAACGGTGGAAGTTTTGTCCACCGTTCGATGTTGCATGTCCGTTTTCAGCGTGTGGGGGACGTCGTAAAAATTCGAGGTTTACGAATACAAACTTCCGGGAGCAAATCTCAAGGTCGGGCGATATTTGAAAGCGGAGCGACGAACGCGATCAGCCTAACGAGATCGAAAATCATTCCATATGGGACGAGTTTTATCTCGACATGTTAAAACGACCCTAGTGCAGCATTAATTCAGACAATTTGCGACGTGGTCCTCGCTCGGTCACTCTCGTTACATTCTTTTCGTGTCTTCCCATCATCCTTCTGCCCCCTTCGGCACACATATACGTGCTCGCCCCTCCCACTCTCCCTTCTCTCCTCTTCCTTTCCCCTTCTCGACTGTTGGTCTGCTTCCGTCACTTCGTCATATCTCCCTTCGTCACCTTCGAGATGAAGAATTTAACGACAATCATAGATGTATTATAATTAGAACGAATGAATTTTACGATGAGTTTAAATGTGTTTAAACATGATTGATAGAAGTTATATTTTGTTTGAAATGAGTTGAATTTTTATTTTTATACTCTTTGAAATGAAGAATATTTAACGATAATCGTAGATGTATTATAATTTTTTTTTATTATGATAATAAGAATTATAATAAGAATATATTGTTAATATGTAGTGTGTGATTTCAAAGTAGGATTATTTTATTTTAATTATTTCACTTTAAGTAATGTATATGATATTTTTTTGTTTTTTTTTTTTTTTTTTTTTTTTTTAGTAAAATTTATTTTGCAGATCTATCGATATAATGCTTTTTTTTTGACTTGATTTTTTATTGAGAAATATATTATAATTACGAAAAACGCGAATTTTTACACAATTGAAAATGCGTGTTTAAATATTTAATGGGATGTATTTTATTCGAAATAAAGAATTTTTATTTTAAGAAAAATTTTAAGAAAAATAGTTTATTTTCTATTTGAATAAATTAACAAATGAATGGACATTGTGATTACATTATCTGTTATTTTATGAATTTTATGAATATTTTATTTTCAATGAATTAATATTCATCCTTATTATCATAAACCGTTAAATTTTGAATCTGAGAATTTTTACAATGTAGCGATATTTATTCTCAAAATTATCGCTTTAAATTGCCCATTACAGACCAACACTCCAAGAAATATTTTCACAAAATCGAAAAAAATCAAATAATTAAATAATCTAGAGAAATATTAAGTTATTTAAATATATTATTATAATAATTTATTAAGCTAATTTATTAGCTAATTATTTAGCTAAAAAATATTCATTATTATAAATTTATGAAGATAATAAACATTATTTATTTTTAATTCATAAGTTATATTGCTATTATTTATTTCATTAAATATAAATAAAAATAATTAATCAATTTTATTTCTTTATATCTCAATTATTTTCATCAATATTTGCATGAAAAATGTTTTTGTTCTTTTCATATATATATGTTAAATAATATTTAAATTTATTAAAATATTTTTACAAATTTTTTTTACATATGAAAAATATTTCTTTTTTTTGTAGTTTTATTTAAATAATATTTTAATCATTAACTAAATTAAATTTTATATGGAAAATTAAGATTATAAACATCTTTTAATTCTAAAATAATTAGAAAATATACATACGTTATTTTTTCAAGACAAGAAATTAATTATATTATTATTGTTATTAAAATTATGTAAATTAAATTAATTATGTAAAATTATATATTGGATAAAATTGTTTGAATTTTAAAATAAAAAATATCTATATCAAACTTTTTATATTATGTTTTTTTGATTTGAAATATTTATTTATTTTTTGAAATATATATTCACAATCTTGAACAAACTGTTATAAAATTTTATACCTATTGTAAAAAGTATTTAAAAATACAAATATATTTAACTTGAAAATATCAATAATTTGTTATATTTGATTCGAAATAAAATATAAATTTAACATCACTTTTATAACATTATATATTATTTTAATATTTTTTATGATTGAAAAAAGTGAAAAAGTTTAAGCAGTAGATAAAGATATATTATGTAAAAAAAATATATAAAATTATCTAGCCTTAGACTATTTGTAAATAACCAAAATATAACTTAATCTTTTTATCATTTCTATATAGAAAAAAATTGTTATACAAATTTATTATATCTATATTTATCAATATAGTTTATAAAAATTTTAATTAAGATAAAATATATGTTACATATCTTTTTTCATTTTTCTTTTTTTCCATTTGAATTAACACTAATTCAGTAATAAAGAAAGTATTAACAATAAGCAGAAATTTCTTTGGTGATACGTGTGCAGAGAATGTACAATGTGGTAAGGAACCGATGTAAAAAGTGGAATAACCAGAAATTTGTTCGGAATATGAGCCTTGTAAAAAGAAACAACAAAGATTTCGTTGGAGGTCGAGACAAAAGAGAGCTCATTGCATATTGTCCATCCCTCTCATAATTTCGTCCTTGCAATACAGGAAGTACGATACAAAGAGAGTGAGGTGCCGCGATAGTAACCAAATTAAAAGTTTCTTTGTCGCTGTTTCACGAGAAACATATACATTTCGTAATAAGGAAGAGATAAATAACGAAGGGAATCGAAAGAAAAGAGATAAGTGTAACGAGAAAAAAAGTAATAAATTGGAGAAATGGACTATTTTTCAAAATTGGATTATGTTTCCAATTAATGAAGAAAATGTAAAATTTTTGTTTATGATATCTATGGAATAAATATATTGTATATATAATAAATATATTCTAAAAAAATATATATATATGTAAGAAATTATGATAATTATCCAATTATTCTATATGAATTTGTTTAAATATAAATGAAAAATGACATGATGAATATGATTAATATATTGATGAATTTGAATTATTCATTAAGTTATAAGCAATTGAAATTTACTTTAGATGAAATGACGAAAAGAATGATGAAAAAAGAATTGTCTCACTTTATATGTCTCTCATCTAATTATAAATTTTAATTGCTTATAATTTAATAAATAATTTATATAAACAATTTTTATCAACTTTTGAATTTATTTTAATCTTTAGAATTGACATATAAATTATATTTTTACATAAATATTTTTATTTTAATAATTATTTCTATTTTTATATTTTATAGTTTTATAGTTTTTAATTATTTTTCGCAATTACAATAATTTTATTCAATCATTTATTTTC
>NW_006263785.1:425793-440543 GCF_000469605.1 Apis dorsata | reverse complement strand
ATATATATATATATATATATATATATATATATATTTGTTTTCATTTCTATTAAATTTAAATTTGTCGCTATTACTTTCTTTATTGTGTATCGGTTTCTTAAACGTTTCTGATTCAGAAATAGTGGTTCAATTATCCAATTTATAAGGTTAATCTAAAAGTAAGCTTGAGGTCAAATACATATAAGAAATTTCAGATTAAAAATCATTAAAATATTTTAAAGTGGTATAATATATAGGAAACTTGACAAATTATATTTTTTTTTATTATAAAGATGATTGAAGAAAAAAATTTTATATTTGTTTAATTCAAATTAAAAGATGAATTATATAATAAAATGTATATGTGTTCATATAATTACTATATTATAAATTTTTATTTACGAATATAGAATCGAATTAATAATTAAAATATCAAATAGATATAATCGAATCTCAAGATTGAAATCTTTATTTCATCTTAATTAATAAGTAGTTTAATAAGTTAACAAGTAGATAAGTAATAGATATAAAGATTTCTTATGTTAATATTTCTTTAATTCTATCAAAGGAAGAAAAGTCCAAGTATTATTTTTGTTTTTGAGATAGATACAATTTTTTGTTTTCGTTAAAAGTAAAATATATAGATTTAACAAAATTGATATTAATTTTTATTCAGTCAGAAACATAATTATATATATATACTTTTTTATTATAGAAACTAATTATATATATATATATACTTAATTATTTTTATAATACTATTTTAATTTTAATCATTCGTGTATAATATATTTAAATATAATGTCATAGGTCAATTATAATGCTAAAAGTAAAAAAAAAATATCAAATGGCCGATTATTGACAGGTTGTGACATATAATTATTTGGATTTATAGAGGCAATGGTGATGGCAATCGAGATTGGGCTATTCAGAACTCGAATTATAACTAAAATAGTGTTTCTAAATACATAGTAAATAATTCAAAACAAATTCATATTTAAGGAATATGAAAATATAAACATACAATAAAAATATAAATAATAAAAAAATAAACATTTTAATACTTGAATCTAATTAATTATATCATTTATAAAATAAAATATACGTATATACTTTATACAAATATACTTTAATTAAATATCACGGAAAGAATGAGTAATAATAATTCTTTTAATTTTGCCAAACGGATAAATTATTTTTTATTTTTGCTCTTTCATTTCGACTTTTCACAACAGAAGGAAACAATGGAACGATCCGAATTTTATCCTTATAAATATATAGCAAAGGACCAATTGGATTTCAAAAAATTATATATTTTCTCCATTTTGTTCACATCCGTCTTTTCAGCCTATTATCACAAAAGTTGGGAGGGAAAAAAAGCGACTGCCACTCCGTCTGGATGTTGCGCCAATGATCATTTGCTTCATTTTCGATATATTGGCGGTGTATACATATATCCGTACACTGCGTAAGAGATCGGCGAAACCGCACAGGAAGGATGAGGCAATGCTAGAGGGTATCTATGTTTCGACATATCGATGTCTTCGAAGGGCTCGCATGTCTGGCCTCCTGTAAAAGCGCGCTTCATTGTCCAACATTCGAACGAAATCGATTCTTTTTTTCGCGTGAGAGACGCGGTCGAGGTAGAGAAAAGACGGTTTTCATACTTTTTCTCGATCGATCCGCCACAGCGTCTGAACAAGCATCTAGTTGAGGAAAGGTAGCGGTCGATGCGCGATCGTCCCGATTTTGAGTCGCGACAGCGACCTCACAGTCCCGGAGTAAGGTAGTATCGGTATTTCTTGCGGTTCTTTGTCCCGCAGGCCATGCACCAACCTCACCTGCGCCACACCAGTTCGTCCAGGTAACTCGATCACGCGTGGCGTTCCCGTGACAGTAGAGCCCTTCTCCTTCTTCCCTTATTTTCCTTTCTTCGTTCATCGGCTCTCTCGATCTCTATCTCTCCAATTTCTTCACCTGCTTTCTTTCCCTCTCCTTCGCTTTTCTTCGTTCCACGACTCGGGAGAGCCTCATTGTAACGATCCGAGGGTGATCGAGTCTCGGCCACTTCCGGTAAGATCCATCTCTTTTTTCTTTCTTTTTTTTTTTTTTTTTTTTTTTTTGCTTCCACCCCAATTCCTTGGGCCAAGTTTTTTTCTTTTTTTTTTTCGGGCTTCGCCCCCCTTTTTTTTTTTTTTTTTTTTTTTTTTTTGCTTCGACTCGAATTCCTTGTGCCAAGATTCTTTCTTTTTTTTTATCGAGCTTCGATCGCCTTGTTTTTTTCTTTTTCTTTTTATTTATTTTTTTTCTTTTTTAATTAATGGTAGATATTTCTCTACGTAAGAAGCTATGTGAAATATAACGAAAGAAATAAGATAAAGAAAAGATTGAATGATATCAATTCGTTGAAATGATTGGAAAATTTTTGTTCAAAAATTAATGGATGTGATTAATTAAAGTTGATTAAATATTTTTACGGTTGATTAGACAGAAAAACGAAGAGGAAATATATGCACGATAACGATGCTATTCTGGGATAATTTATCTTTAATGATATAATTAAAAAGCTAGGAATTGAATGGTATAAGATTAATGTAATAACATTACAAAAACGTATCAAATTGAAAACTCATTTACATTCTATGTATAAGTAAAAAGTATATATTAATATCTTAAAAAATGCAAATTTTGAAAAAGAGAAAATGAGAGAGGGAAAAAATTATTGAAAGTAAGTAAAAAAATATAACTTTTCGAACGATAAAAAAAATCTTTTCTTTTTATTATACAATATATTTTAGAAATTAATTTTATGATGTTACGCTATGTTACATTATCATAAATACATATATACATGTATTTTTATAATTATTTTCAAAAATATTCAGATACTAATATAATTTTGATTTCTGTTTTCTTTATCTAGAATTTTTTTTTATTTATTTCGATATTTCATTTAATGATAGATATCTTTTTGTATATAATTTTAATTAAAATATAATGCTGTCGAAAATAAACATATATTCAAATATTTTTTGTAATAATATAATATTATTTTTATAATTTTATATGCATATGATGATTTAAATTCAATTCTAACACACATTTTATCAGTAACGAAATTACATATAAGCAAAGGAAATGTTCATTCTCAGGCTCCATAAAACAAAATAGTAAACTGAATAAAAATTAATTAATCAAAATTAATTAAAATTAATCAAAAAAACTTTTTAGCCTTGAAATATGAGAAAAAAAAATTTGTTTCATATTTTTTTTTCTCTTTCGGAAAAAAAAAATTTGTTAAAATTTGTTTTTTATAATTAATAATAATTTCTGAGAGAATGAAATCAGTATTTTACTATTTTACTAAAATAATCAGTTTTGTTTTTAATAATTGCAGTTTTTTTTATTTTTAGAATTATTAAAAGCATATTTTTATTCAGAATTAGCCATAAATTGTATTAGATATAATTAAATAAAATAGAATGCTTAAGTTTATATTGCATTATATGTTAATAAAAAAAAATAAAAGACAAAAATAAGTATTATTTTATATAAAAATGAATGGATCTTTGATTACGAAAAAATAAAATTAAAAAAAATATTTAGTTATATAAAAAAAAAGATTTTTTTAAAGATCTTAAAATATCGCTTATCAAAATCGAATATTTATTTAAAATTATGAAATTTATTTTTTTTAAAATGAAAATATAAATTCAGAAATAAATAGATAAATTTTTTACAATAATCATAAATATATAAATTTTCTTGATATTGATGCAATCTTTGGATTTGTGAACAATTAACATATTATTATTCAATTTAATAATTTTAATTTAAAATTTAATAATTTAATAATTTTAAAACAGAATGGTTATTTAAAAAAATACTTTCATTTTGCTTATAAATGAAGTGATCTATTTTAAAAAAAACTTCAATATTTATACTTCAGCTTGAGTCGAAGAATCGGTTAAACTATCAAAATCCAACGTAAAAACCAATATATATAATATAAGAATGCAATGTTTTATTTATCTCAATAATTTGTAAATGCTCAAATTAAAAAAAATAATTATTATTCCATTATTTCTTCGAAAATTCTACGTTTTAAATTTCTCGCCATCAATATAATCGTTGAAAAAGCATCTTCATAAGGATTCACAGGACCATAATTAAAATGCTTCGATAGTTATGTATATCATACGATATCTTTTCATAGATATTTTTAATAGAAATATTAATGTTCCGCTTTATCCTACTTTTTCCTACTTATTTATTTTCATCCTCATAATCATTCGTCTATAGTATATTGGATATAGTACACGTCTCGATAGTTCCAGCGCTGATAAAGATTTATACAATTGCTCTTTCCAATAACCTGGGAGACAACAAGATACTTTAATTAACGCACAGCAAAATAGGCAAGGAATGTTTTTCGGTAGCACAGCGGTACGTCAATAGTCCCGTAACTCTGCTTGGTATTACCACTATTACTAGACAACGGGTGCGCAGTCGAGACTATGACGAAGTCATTACCAGGAACACGTTGCTTTCACCCGATAGAGGAATCGAGGAGGCGTTCAAACACCGTTCGATCGACCTCGCCGAAGAAATCTGTCTTTGTTTCTTTCCTTTACTGATCCAATCTTAACTGTTACGTTTTCGATTGACAATTTTACAATTTTTTTCAAGGGTTCGTTTGTTAACAACCATGATGACATACCATGAATCCTTAAATTTTAAGAATAAGAATTCTTAAATTTTAGGAAAATTTTTCATGTTATTTTTGTATCTTTGTATCAACTATTTTCGACTTAGTTAAATATTTGACAATATCATTATTATTAGTTTCTTATTATTACTTCGCATATTTTCTATTAAAAATAATAAAATAATTTAAATATTTCTGAAAAGATATTTTATATTTACAAATCTGCAAAGAAAGAGAATATTTGAAGTTAATAAGATAAGATAAGATACTTAATAAATTATAATACTTAATACTAGATGTACTTTAAATTAATATACCATACAAAAAAATGTGTGTCTATTTTTACATTTTACAAATACGAAATAGTAAATAAGAAATTTTTACATTACTTTTAACTCAAAAGATTGAGAATCATAATGGCCTAATATATGGAAATTATTTTTAAAAATTTATTTTTAAATTAATATTTAAAAAAAGAATAGCTTTGTATTTTTTTTATATTCTCTGGTTTCAGATCAGTTATTATTCTAGATACGTTATTTTATCTTTTTATTTCCAATAAAATTTTTATTAAAATCTGTAAATCTGCAGAGAAAGAGAATATCAGATTGTTATACTTAATAAAATCTTAATAAAATGTGTTTTATATTTTACGAATATTCAAATATGATACTCGTGTTATTTTTTACATGTATTCCTTTCTATTCTCATTTAAAAAAAAATACAATTTTTTTAAAAAAATATTTTTTTTTAAAAATCCACAAATTAGATAAGATCAAAACCAGATTAGATGAAAAGAAACTTATCGAATCTTTCTTAATTAGATTATTTCTAATCTTAGATTAACGATAATTGGCTATATTATTGGCTTCAACCCTGTATCTAGAAACAAGTTCGCGCGAGAATTTCAATTCGTGAGAGAAACGGTAGACCGTAAACGTGAGCTGGTGCAAGTAGCACAAATGCACGGTAGAGTGGATGAAAAACACGTGAGTAGGAATTTACGGGAAAGAGAGGCTGAAGGCGGTTGTTGTACGTCCTCGGTAGCCTGCACGACGGGGAGAAGGAACTCTGGTGGAGGTGGGATAAGGAGGAAGAGGAGGAAGAGGGCACAGGGTACCGTTCTGTCCTCGGGGACCTCAGTTCACCGGGTCGGTTCTCCTGGCTTCTCATCTCCACTTAGCAAAAAGCGGCTTAACCACCGATCTTCTCTTCCTCTGCGTTCTCTTCCTTTTCCTCTTTCGCTTCTGTATCTCCGAGCTGCTCGCGGTTGCAAGCTATTTTCTTACTTCCTACTTTTCGCAGGTGTTATCAAATCTTAAATGTAATAAGTAATTCGCGTGTCGCCTTTACTTTTTCTCTCGTGTTTGCGTTTCTTTCAAGTCTTTCGCTGCTCGACAGGATGAATTAAGAGCCTTGCGGTAAAAGGGGAGGCAGATTTCTGTTTTTGATAGTAGTGGTAAATTGTGTTTTTTTACTTGATGTGCAACTTACACCATCATTCTTTCTTTTTTTTTAGGTGTATTACACGTTTAAAGATCCAAAATTGAATTTCATTATAATACACTTTATGATCATTAATTTTAATTTTGAATTAATAAACGTAATGTATTTAAAAAAAAGTTTAAACCGTGTGGTAAGTATAGGTAATAAAAAGCGATTTAGTTATGGTTTTAAATCGTTTTGTGAGAATGCAGATCCGGTTCTTATGCATCTAATAGAGAATAGAAATGACTTTTTTAAAATAAAATAATAATAAATTAATAAATTGTGTACTTTGATTAATAGAAAATAATTATTTTTTTTTATTTAATATTTTAATGCAAACAAAACATTTTAATTAAAACAAGAACTACTATAAATTTAAAAAATTTAAATATTATCAACTCGATAATTATTATTTATTGCATAAAAAATATATTTTGGTAATTATTATCATTAGTTTTTTAATATTAAATCAATAATAGTAATTTATAAGTAATTTTTGTAATTTATCTAAAATTGTTATAAATGAATCTTTCCTCCTTTTACTACAAAGTCTTCAATTGTTTCTAATGAGATTACTTGTAAGAAGATATAACATAAAACTTCTTGCACAATGCACTTTCTAAGAATGTAATACAAAACCAATAATTTATCACTTTATAATATTAGTGAACTGAAAAGTCATAAATTATAAAGTTTGCAATTTTATTATTATTATTTATATAATAATTAAATTAATTTAATTTCATTTATCTATATTTTTGTAGATTATAAACTTTTTCTCTGCAATTATATAAATAATAATAGGTAATCAGATGACTTGTAAAATTTATAAAATTTATTATGCAGAAAATTTATTTATAAATTAATCTATTTGTAATATATAATTTTTGACATTATTTATATATTTAATATATAAATTTTGATAATTTTTATTTTAAAATAATATTAATCCTTTTATAAATTTGTAAAAAAAAATATAGTCCTAAATTAAAATTCACATAAATTTGTAAAATTTATAAAATTTTTGAAAATATTATTGAAATAAATATAACAATTAATTGAATTGAAAAATAATGTAATTTTTATAGAAATTATGTAAAATTTTTGAATCATAAGAAGCAAGAATTTCATAATTTAATTTAATTTTAATGTAATTTTTTTTTAATTTTTCAAAAATGTTTATTTCCATAAAGATTTTTATTTATTTTAAGAAATTAATGTTAAACAATTATTTTTATTTATTTTAATTGTTATATTTATATATTTTTCATTATCTTATGATTTTTAAAAAAATTTTAAAAAACAAACAGAGCTATATGTATTAATTAATATAATACGAATAAGTTATTACTACTATGTTAAAGGAAGAAGTTGTTATTAATAGCTTACTTATCAAACCGCGAGAATTAATTGCAGAAATCGACTTTATCAAATAATAAATTTGCAATTTTATTTTCACAAATAGTAATTATACATTGTACAATAATTAAAAGACTTAAAAATCAATCGATAAACATCATTGAAATTAAAATTATATTTTAAAAAAAAATATCAATGTTAATAAAAAATCTATTATTTCATTACTTACGTATTAAAATAATGATTTAATTCGTTTAATAAAAATAAACGACTTTTCATCTGAAAAATAAATATTCAAAAATAAAGAAATAATATTTAAAATAATAAAGAAATAAATATTTAAAAATAAAGAAATTCTTGAAAGTATTTATATTACCAAAAGTTTAGAATTACTTTTAGTTAGTATCTAATAAATAGAATTTTAAATTTTATTATTAATTCGAAATTAATGTTAAAAAAATATCAATATTAATTTCTTTAACAAATTTTTTTAATATGAAAAAGTTTTCTATACTATCTAATCTAATCTAACCTAACTTCTTTTATTTAAATTCTTAGATTTTATATAAAATAAATCCGCGATATCAAACTTTCAATCGATATAAAATATAAATAATTTTTTTAGAAAATAATTTGATTCAGACACAAATAATGATTGATTGATTTCTGAATTCTTCAATTAATTAATACAAATATTGTGTTAATTAAATATTGTAACTATATTTATCGTTTACCATTTTTATCGAACAGAAAGGAAAGGTAACGATTGATAAAACGGTATAACCACTTCTCTTATGTATTAAAATCTAAGATAACATAGCTGTGCAATGAAAAGTTGGCTCGTCCGGTGATTAAGAGGCTTCCTGTAAAGAAAATACGATGGATCAATCTCGATCGATGATCTCGAAACGGAAACCCCACCCTACTTATCCTACCTGCTCGATTTGCAACGTCTACCCGTTTCCGGTTTCATCTTGGAAAAGAGAAGTCAATATCTGAGTTTAATGCAATTTAACTTAATGCGTGACGACTACGTTCTGCTTAAACTCGTAGTTAGTATATTATTTGTATCTATATATTTTTGTTTGTCACATATAGATTATTACAGTTATATGACATGATTTTCTTGCAAGTAATTCCAGTAATCATCGAGTAAAGATTTTTACAAATAATAATATAAGATGGTCATTTTTAATTTGTCAGCATTTGATTATGATTACATTACTACTAGTTTGTATAGAAATGAAGATTTATGTATTACATATATGATAATGATCAAGATTTGATGTTATCGAAATAAACTTTTATTCGAGCAAAAAGATTCTTTTTATTCATTATATTATTTTATCTATATAAATATAATAATATTATTTAAATAATATACTCGAATAAATTATTTTAATATTTATTATTTCGATTTATTAATTTTCATAAAGAAAAATATAAACATGTTTTTCAATCTGATATTATAATGAATTTTTATATGTTAAATTTTCATTTCTCAGCCATATTTCTTATATCTAAATATGATTCGTTTGTTCTTAAAATGAAATTTATATTTTTTACATACGAAGAATTTTAAAATAATTAAATACTTGAGAATTAAATAATTTGAAAATAGTTTATTTTTCAAATGAGATTTTTTGAAAATATTTTTATTTTAAATAAACTTATTTTTTATTTGACTTGAAATAATTATTCGTTATTTTTATTTCAAATAAAAAATATATAAATCTGTCTAATATCTATGTCATAAATTCCTAATTTATAAATTGCGATTTATAACTATTATAAAATGATATTTTTTAGGTTAGAATTGATACAATTATTTGAAATGATATTTTTATTTTCGAATATTTACGTAAAAAATTTTATGATATGTTATTATATGATAAATATAATTATATATCATATTTTTTATATTTTTATTATTTATTTGTTTCAATATAGAACTATAATAATTAGAAATGATCTATCACATCTGGAAAAATATCTATCAAAAATTTACCATGATCATATGTGACTTTAATATTTTTTTTTAATATGTAAATTTTAATATATAATTAATTAAACACTAATGTGGCACATGATTTTTCATTTTATATTATTTATTTATTATATTACATCAATTAAAATATTTAAAATTTTTTTGACTTGCATATGACATAAAAACATTAAAAGTATAAAAAATAAATAATTTATTCCATATAATATTTCATCATCATCATCAGAAGTTTTTAAAATCCTAAATAATAATATGATACAATGACATTTTTTAAGAAAAGAAATGGCATCTGTCAGTCAATATATTAATTTTCAATTCATCTTAATTGATTCATCTTAAAAAATAAAATATCATACATGTGTACTCTTTCATCATTAAAAATATATGTATATATTTTTATGTATCTAGATATAAAAAGAAAAAGAGATTGCAAGTTATTTTCCTATTTCCTATTATAAAATTTATGAAATTATCATTAAAGATTGGGAAATATTAGCATTGGCAATATTGACATCATATATTTATATCTATAAATAATTTGTAGAAAAGATACTTTTTCTGAGTTTTTATAAATTATAAATTTATTATAATTATATATTATAATAATATGTAAATTTATTGATATTTCAAAATGAATATACAAAATGATATTTACAATATAAGTTAATAAATTAATAATATTTACCAAATAATAATTTGTTTTAATTTAATCCAAATTTACTCTAATAATAAGAAATAGAAATATATACAATAATAAAATCAATGAAAATTTTAAACCCTTTAAAAAATATATTAATCGTTTAATATTATTACGAGAAAACTTTTTTTTCGATATTAAAATAGATATAGTTAATATCATTAATTACATTAATTTTAAAA
The DNA here is from genome assembly GCF_000469605.1 of Apis dorsata. Taxonomy (NCBI): domain Eukaryota; kingdom Metazoa; phylum Arthropoda; class Insecta; order Hymenoptera; family Apidae; genus Apis; species Apis dorsata. The sequence goes on along the minus strand of NW_006263785.1, from coordinate 430,125 downwards.
AATTACAATCGATCAATTATCATAAAAATCCAAAGAAGAATTTATTACAATAAAAATGTCTGATTAAGTGATTCATATTATGAAAAGACGAAACGAAAACTGTAAAGCGAAAAGAATAACACGTTAGATTAATTTTACATACACGAGAGAAACAACTATAGGTGAACCGCTAAAATACCCTAAATAAAATTTAGAGAAAAAGTGGGCTTCTTTCTCCTCTCTTTCTATCCTTTCTGTGTTCCCTCACCTTTTCATCCCGACATCAGAATCATTTCACTCCCTTGGCAGAGGGAGAGAGGAGAAACCCTTTTATCGTCGCGTACTCCGTTGTCCTTGCACAATGGTCCGTGTAATCAGCGGCGAGTGATTGTCACACGACGTATACCTTTTCCTATTTCTCTCTCTCCTTTCTGGAGGCTTTCTTCCCTTTTCTACATTTTCCTCGAACTGCAAGGGCCGGCACAATGATGTCGGGGATTCGTCATTGTTCCAGGCGACCGTAAAAGCAAAGCAAAAGCCGTGACAAAAAAACATCTGAGCAATACTTTAATACGACTCCTCCTTCTCACTGCCACGCGTGTCCCTCTCTCTCTCTCTCTCTTTCTCCCTCTCCTCTCCCTTCTTCATCCTCTCATTCTCTGTTTCTCTTTCTCTCTCTATCTCTTTCTTTCTCGTTTATGTTATGTGTGTGTATGTTGTTTCTACCGGCATCAATGAAAATCTCATCATTTAGAGTGGCTCGCCATGGAATGCAAAACAACCTGCTGTAGTGTGAACGCATCTTCTGACGACAATTAACACTACTAACGGAGGAAGAGAGGTAAGTTTTTAAAAGGAGGCATTCGGTATCTTTAGATCCGTGAAATTGAGAACTTTTTCAAGAACTGCTTTGATAAATTGATTCGATTTCTTTTTTTTTTTCATTGTAATATGCAAGATGATTACAGATTAAGAAAATAATTAGCTTGTCTTTAATGTTAGAAAGGACATACTTAAAATTTTTAAAGCGTTAAATATGAAAAAAAAGTAATGTTAATAAAGGTTAATAAAGGGATATATCAATGTTAATATTATGTATGGAAATAAATGAATTGATTTGTCACTGATCGAAAATTTTAGTGATAAAGAAGTTAATTGGCTTCTGAACTTTCGATATGATTATTTATAAAGATTGCCAAATTTAAATCTTAATATTTATTAAATTATTTTTAAATTACTTAATTTGTTTGTAATAGTATCATAATTTAGCAAATAATATAAATGCAAATAATATAAATGCAAATAATATATTTTTTCTTGTAAAATAAATATCTTATAACAAATCATAATACATAACAAATTTGTTTCAAAATATTAAATAGAATATTTAATATAAAAATATAAAAAATATAAAAAATTAATATAAAAAATATTTAATATATTTACTTAAAAAATAATTGTTAATGTTTTATATAAAAATATTTATTTAAATGTTTGATTGAAAATAAATAATAATACAATCTTATTAACATACTTTTTATATATGGAAAATGGAATAAAAAAAATAATTAATATAAAATATTAATTATGATAATTGTTATGAAAAGGATAAACTATCTTTCAATTCCTTATTAAAGACTTTTTTTTTTAGAAATTTATTCGAAAAGAAGCATTCAATAAATTGATTTAATTTTTTTTTATTATAAAGCTAATATTATGTAAAAAAAATTGCAGAAGTTAAATATGATCAATAAATCTATTTCTGTATATAAGTAAAGTGCGAACATATTTACACTGTCATTGATTTAAAAAAAAATTAAATAAGAATAAGACAAGAAGATTTAAGAAAGGATGAAATTTAATAAAAATATATTGCATTGGTTATGCTATGTCAAAATCAATTTTTATTTTTCAAAAAAGAAAATTATCAAAATTATGCTTATATTTTATACTTATAAAAAAATTAATATTTTATAAATAAATATTTATCTTCTTGCTAGATAAAAATTTGAAAAGTAAAAAAAAAAATTTTTCAATGAATTAAAAAAAAAATTATTTCTAAATTTGTAAAAAATAATTAAAAATGTTTGAAGAAAAATAGGTTTAAAGTTAAATTAAATATTGTTACTTATTTAACATATACACTTTATTAACATTAATAATAATATTATCTATATTAATCATTGGAATATTCTACAATGAAAATTTTACAAAATTTAACATGCTATATTAAAATAAATCAATAAATAAGTAAAACAAAAAAATAAAAATCGATTTTTTAAAACTACAAATATATACATTCTTAAAATTGTATATCTAATTCAATTGATTTTTATTTTCAAAAAACGTAAAACTTGTAATAATAATAAATAATTAAAATTCATGTAATGGCACAAATATTTAATATTTCTTTAATTAATTATATAACAAAAGTATTTAAATTCTATTTAAATAAAGCCACATAAATATCTTCCAATTTTCTTTTTCCAAGAAAATATTTTGTATATAGTTTAATAATTAAATAGTATCAAAGGATCAATTCGTGTGATAAATAAAGTGATTATTATCTGAAATAAAAATAATTACTTCAAATAAAATAAATAACAAATTTATTTAAAATAAAAATGTTTATATAATGTTTTTATAATTAAATTCTAAAATTTTATTTGAGAAATAAATTATTTTCAAATGGCTTGTTCATCAAATTTAATTATTTCAAATAATAATAGAGAATAAGATACATAATAAAATTCTTTGTATAAATATATATTTCTCACAATTTAAAAAAAAATACCTTTATATGTTTTCATATGAACAAATTTTCCTCTTATATAGAATCTTCTCAATTTTATTTATATTAAATTTACAAACTATCCTGTATTAAGAAATTAATTATTTTCATTGAAAATGAAATAACAATTAAATAACAATAACAAATAATGAATAATTTCTTTCATATAAAATGATAAATAATTATTTAATTGTAAATACATTTACTTATTTTTAAATATAAAATATTTATATCATTTCAAAAATAAATTGTTTTTTATATAATTTACATTAAAAAGTTTAAATTTTAAAATTTCTTAAAATACTCATATATAAAAACCATCTATTCATTGAACTGAAAGATGATTCTTGAATAATCACGAAAAATCAACTTTTCAAACAATATTTAAAAATAATTTAAAAATTTAAAAATATTTAAGGACACAAAAATATCTATTTTACACAAAGATTCATCTGGTACACTTACAACATATTATATACTATACTGTACTGCATACAAATCGGTGAGAGAAAAGAACAACTGATACATATCCTGCACAAATTCTTCTTGAACAATATTAAGAAATAATTTAAAAATTTCTCAGAAATATTCATTTTGCACAAAGATTCATATAATATCATATAATATTTACAGATACAAATTGGTAACAAATCTAAAGCCGAAAAAAAAGAATAATTGATATGTATTCAATTAAAACAATAATTATTATATATATAATTAAAAAATGATTTTAAAATTTCTTAAGATACAAGAACATTTTGTATGAAGATTCGCATACAGTTTATAGACACAGATCGGTAAATGGACGAGAAAAAAGGAGAACCAGGGGTACGCATTTCAAGCGAATTTTCATAAGCATCGATCGATGGGGCACATGGTGACCGGTTAAACGTGGTGCGTGGCATACCGGCTTAAATTGCATTGTGCAGGGGGGTGCGTATCTACGCGAGTAAGGGTGGATCTGTAGCGCGCACAGAGGGTGGCACAAAGGAAGCTGGAGTACTAACCAAGGCATTAGCAGAATGCCCCGGTTTCCGACAAACAACGTCCAGCCCCCTCTGCTACAGACCCCCGTTTCACTTTTACCTCTCCCTCTCCACCCCCTGGGAACAGTGTTGCAATACAATTACGCGAGAATTCTACGTTCTTTCCTATCGATTTCGAAATCGGACAAAGGTCTTCTCTCCTTTTCTCTTTCGTTCTACATCTAATCTATCTTACGAAAATACATCTTTTCTATCTTCTCGTTTCTTTCCATTGATCTACTCATGTAATCAATCGTAATCAATCAATATCAGTATCCGGAAATTTGCAATATGATTAAACAATAATTTGAATGTATATAACGTGAATCGAAAATTTTGTGATAAATTATATACATGATAAATTTCGTGATAAATTTTAAATAATAATAATTTGAAGAAAAAGAACAGTAATAAATTTGAAAAAAATTTCGTTCGACAGGATTTATCTTAAATTTATTATAATTTAACAATTAAATCTCGACCAACATTTTTGTATAATAACTTTTTAATCTTTATAATCGATTCTTCAAAAATGTA
>NW_006263785.1:404895-425514 GCF_000469605.1 Apis dorsata | reverse complement strand
TATATATATATATATATAATTATTAAATATTACATATGATTTCATGGCATTAAACATAAAGATGCAGTTACTATTTGTTTGTATGTATATATTTGAAATTCTATTTTTTTTACATATTATTTTTAAAAAAAAGTTTATGCGATATCCTGTAGTTAAAGAAATTAAAATATTTATTCATTTTCATTATATTTAATAATTATAATTTTCATATGTATTCAAAAATTTATTTTCCTCGGCTCTATTCCTATTCAGATACAATTGAATAAATGATGGAAGACTATCAAATTATTACGATAATCACTGTATTAAATAATTAATAAGGAACACGTGTATGTCATAATAATGAGACATCTCATAATTTTGAATGTTTCGCAAAATTAATATAATGTATCTATGTAAAATATTTCATTCTTAATAATTAATAAAGAAGAAATAGTGTAGATTATATTAACCACAATTTATTATTATTATTTTTTCACCAAATTTGAAATTTTATTTATTTGAAAAATAAATGCAATGAAATAATGCAAGCAAATATAATAAAATATAATATCATTATATTATTTGAAAATGGAAAAATTTCTTATATATTTTTGTATATTAAATTTTGTATATTGAAAAATTGTCATATGTTAGGTTTATGAAATGAAATATATAAATATATAACAATATTGATTTTTGCTATATTTATAAAAATATTTCAAAGAAAAAGTTTTTTCCAATTTTTTTTTTAATTGTATTGTATAATATTAATTTTCCTCTGTCAAATTTGATTTAGATGATTTCATTATTGTAAGATTTTTTGTCGAGATGTTGCTTTGAAGCTATATTGTATTTTTAATATAAATATAAAATATTTTGTCTTTTTCAGAGAACCATAAATACATAATTTCACTCTATTAGCCTTCGATTGTCTCGAAGAAAATCGAAGAGTTCGAATCTTTCTTCTTATTGTCAAACTTTCTTCTTATTGTCTGTAGATTGGAAATGAAGTAACTTCAAAGAGATATATCTCAATAAAGAAATCTTATGAAGATAAGTCAAATTCTAATTTTACAGAGAAAAGATATTACTATATGATACAGTTAACAAAAATGTTGGAAAAAAATTACTTGAAATATAGTCTTTGAAATATTCTCATAAATATTATACTTATGAAAATCAATTACTTATTATCTTCTAAACTTAATATTAATATCACTAATTTTTATGGTTAGCAAAACTTCTGATAGAAAATATTCATATTTCATATCTTTAAAATCTATAGATGAAATGAAAAAATAAATAATTAATTTTACTTAATTTCTAATTTTAATTTTTCGGAAATATTGGATTTTATTCAATTCTGCATTATTTTGATTTAATCATTTTTATATTGTTAGCTTTGATGTGGAAAAGAATAAAGAGAAGGTGAATCTAATATTTTTCATTTCTTTTTTAAATTCATATTAAATATTGATATTCAAAGCTATATATGTCTATGTACATAATTGTGCAATTATAAAACAATGAACTAGTCATTAAAAGATGAAACGTAAAAATATGTATCAGATTAATATTTTTTTTTTTTTAACAAATGTTGTTACATTTTTTAATCGCATGTTTTGTTAACAATATTAAATTAACAACATTAAATATATATGTATTTCGTATTGAAAAAAATAAAAGTTCCAAAATAAATTTTCAAATGTAATAATATCATCTTTTATATGAAAAATATTGGCACTATGTTATATAAAAGTTATATTGAAAGTTATATTGAATAAAATAAGTTATATTGAAATTATATTGAAAAAATAAGTTATATTGAAACCCATGACGGGAATAAAAGTGTCTCAAGAGACATAGCCGAGTTAATTTTTGTCGATAAGTAAATAAAATTTAAATATATCGCATTAATCTCAAAAAATACTGAAAATTATAGGTTATGTATGCTATTTTTTTTATGTGAATATGTCAAATCATACCATAATCATATGTGAAATAGTGAAATATTGAATTTTTGTTCATTCCATATTTGTTGTACAATTGTTATTCTTTGATTAAAGATTGTTTGGTATTTTTAGGAAGCTTATTTTATTAAAAATATATATTTTTTAATGAATTTAAAATTTTATTTTTTTTTGATATGAACTTTGATATGAAATGAACTTTTTTTCAATATATTCATTACTCTCCAAATACTCTTTTCTTATAAATTACTTTTAGAATTAAAATATAAAATTCTTCCTTGCCCTTTTTTATTTCTCAGATATCTTTCTAACAAATTTTCAAAAATTTTGAATCATTTTTATGTTGGAAAATATTCAGAGATATTTGTAATTCAGTCTTTTCTTTAAAAAAGTTTATTTTTTAAAATTTATTCTGAAAACAATAAAAATTTTTTCATTTGAAATCCCATTTGAAAAAATATTGTGGACAATGCCTATTTTGATTCGAAAATAATTTTCAAAAATAATTATCGTGACACTCGAGGTGATATGACTTAACACAACCTGCAAAACAGCATCTAGTTACTCAAAATTCTTGTCCACTCGAATCCATCGAAACTTCTAATATCTCGTTTCATGACCTCTTCTTTCAATGGCAAAATCAATTAAAGTCGTTCGAAACTGTCCGTGTGTACAATCGAATCGAGAGGCTCCCACATATCTCGGGAACAAGTCTCTCTTTCCGTTCTTCGTTCTTCCTCTCTCTCTCTCTCCATCCCGCTTCTTCTCTATCTCTCTCTCCCCTATCAACCGGCTAATCTTTCCCTTCCTATCTCCTTGTATCTCCCTTCCCACTCGATGCCCCCTCCCCTTTCTTTCGTTCTCGGTTCTTTTGTCAATCGACTATTTGTGATCGCTTTCGGTCCCACCAACGAGTTAACTCGTTCGAGTGTTATTCCTCTCCTCATCTCGCCATCTTTCACCATCTCTCTGTTCCTCCTTTTGATCTGTCGCGATGTCCTCGCTCGTTCTCTCCTCGTTGTCTTCGATTGACCCTTTACTCGACTCGCTATTATATAGTGAAGTAACCGTCCTTTGTTCCAGCTGATCGTGTGTCTCCGATCCTCAACCAGTGTTTGTGAGAAATCTATGGGGTATGGGGTAAAATATATACGGTCTAATTATCATGCCACCTCTCAGTTCCTGATGATTAATTCTTTAAAAATTAGGAAAAAAAAATGAATTGATTAAATTTTATTTTTTTTAGAATAAAATTTAAATCTCTATTTGAAGTCTGTACGAATTGCAATGCGCAACATTGTTTTCAAAATGGGGAAAATATTTATTCATAAAACAGCGTTGTTTATATAGATTTTCATTATGGAAAATGGTGAAAATTATTAATTAGAGTAATAAATAAATTTTATTGTTTTAAGATATTTTTCAAAATAGATCGTACATTTTATAAAGGGACGTTCTGAATATTTTAGAGGATAATTAAAAATAGTTAAAGTTATAAAAATTATAATTTTTTTTGAAGATATTTTCTTTAAAAATAAGATCTTTATTTCAAAATTTATCTTTATTTCAAAATTAAACCTTCAAATATTTTGGTATATCTCGAATCATAAAATGCTTCTAAATAAAAGCTAATAATTTCAATTACGAACAGCAAAATATTTTATTTTTTCAAAATTTATTAACTTAAAATAATTATTATATTAAAAGCGTTATAATAAAAATATTTGAGACATTAAAATGAGTGAATTAAAAAAGATTTGGAAATATTGTTTTAAACACTGCACTAAAAGTATTAAATTTCTATATATTTTATGAGAAAATAATTAAATAAACAAATTAATGATTTATTATTAAAAATACAAAACGTAACAAAGATTTTATTTTTTCATTAATTTATCCAGGATTTATCCAGGAAAAAAGAATAAAACATAAAAAAATAGTTAAAAATAATCAATTCTTTAGAAAATTTAATGCAAGAAAGATTAAAAATGCTTTCAATATTAAAAAAATTTTAAATTGTCATTACAAAAAATTACGATTGCTAAAAGTTTTTATATTCTGAAATATATTAAAAATAAATAAAACAATGTCTGATAAATACAACAAAGTTTTTATTTTATTTTTTGCTATATCATTTTTTTATCTAAAAAAAAAAGATAAAAATAAAAATAAGTACATAAACATAAAAATAAATAATAATCATAAAAACATAAAATAGAAAAATAGTAAAAAAAAAAGAAAGAATAATAAAAAAAATAATTAATAAACAAATCTTTATAAATCCTAGTAAAATAAAAATTAAAAAATATTTTCAAATTATTCAAAAAATTTTAATTTCATCATTAAATATTCGTTAAATATTTCTTCTATATTTTGATTTTCTTCAAAGAAATTTGTATTTATACGACAAATAACAATAATTTCTCGAATGCAAACTTATAACGGGAAAAGAAGAATAATTATTCCTCTCTTTCCCCCGTTATTTTTTTTACCCCAGCTGAGGATTAGCGAAGTCGTAAAACGCGAAACGAATCGGTAACCGGCTTTGAAAATCGGCATGTAATTTACGATGAATTATTTTCATTTCGAGGGTGACTCGAAAAACCAAAACTTTCCAACATAGAATACAATCGAAACTGTAACATTTTCTTTTCTTTTTTTTTTTTTTTTTATCTTTTTTTTTGTCAATAATGTAGGAAAATTAAAAATTTTGCAACAAGAGAAGGATAAATCCATTTTGTAACGATTTTATTAAAATGAAAAAAAATTTATGAAAATATTGTTTTGATTTGATATTAAGAAAAATTCTAATTAATAAAATATATTTTTTCACGTAATAATTATTGAATTGATAAATCTTTCTTTCAATTTTTGACGAGTTTTTAAAATTTAGAGCTATCTGATTTGCAAAGAAAAAAAATAATTACTTTTTGTCAAAGATCTACAAATAGTCTAACATTTATAGTAAATTGTTTATTTTTAATCGACATCTATCTAATACGAACAAATTTTTTCAATATATTGCATAGATAAATAACTTACTAATTCTCTAAAATGAATCTATTCTTGTCTTGTAGCAAGATTCTCAATTTTCTTAAGATATTGATTTGTTAATTTTTTTAATTTTTGTGAAACTAAGAAAATATAAAATTATATGGATGGGATTTATTGAATATTAGAAAGCGATAACTTAAAAATTATCTTTCAAGAAAAATCATCCTAATTTTTCATTCATATATAATATAAATATTTTAATAAACAATTTATATTCATATTTTAAAAGCTTAGTTAATAAGAAGATCACAATATTTATATTTACTTTTAATTTATAATTTATTTTCCTTATTTTTTAAACAAGTTTTTATTAATTCTCTTTTTAAAATATTTAATTTTTTTAAATTAATACTGTTTTAATTTTTACTTATTATAGTTTTTTATATTTAAAAGATGAATAAAATAATTCATATTTGTTAATGTTGCATCAGAAGAATATGGATGAAATGTGAATATAATGTATTTATATTAATATTAATATTAATTAAATTACTTACTTTTATATTAATTTTGCTATATATAATTAAAAACTATTACAGTGTACAAAAACTTTTTTACAGTTCAATAAAAAATCATTTATTTATTAAATTTGCATATTATCTATTTGATTCTTACTATAAATATTTACTTATAAATACTTATATTATAAATACTAATATTAATACTTACTATAAATACTTCACTATAAATCGTAACTATAATAGTATGATTTAAATCATATATATGATTTAATATTGTTTTTAAAGTTTATATCTTATATCTCTATTTCTTTAAACAAAAATTAAAACTAGACTGCAAAAACAATATTACAATATTTATGTGATGATCCAATACTTTTATATATATATACTTCAGTTTCATTTATTTGTATTTGGAAAGATATTCCGATATAATCATATAATATAGATATAATAATAAATATTCCAATAAAATATAAAATTTCTTTGCCAAAATAATTCAAATTACTATATTATGTATTGAATTTAATTGAACAAAAAAACAGACAAAAATTAGTCTTTTAAATCATTAAATTTTTATTAAAATTAGCAAATTTTTTTATATCAAACTATAATTGAAAATAATATATCTTTTATATTTCGATATTGTAATTTTTTAATTTATAAAGCTAAATTCATAAAAATGATTAGTTTTACCAAACAACTAAACAACAGGTGTATTTTATTACATCCGTATAAGATATTAGAGAGAATTGTTTCATATTTTAAAATCTAATTTTTAAAATTAAAAAATATATATATATATATATATATATATATATATATATATATTCTATTATCACGCTATGCGTCTCAAAAATCGGAGAAATTGTGCAAAATATAAATAGATGTGAAAAATTTCATAGTTATCCGGAGGAACGAATCGGATGGAACAGGAAGGGTGCGAAACATTCGATCTCGGATTCGATTCAGCTCGTTTCCACCCTTGAAAATCTGGTCGCACCCCGACGAACGTTTGGCGTATTAGTCATTCGGACGCAGCTGGAAACCCCTGCTCGGGGGTGCGTACCCCCTTTTGCAAGGTCGAATCAATTCCGGTTTAGCTTGCGGCTAAGCCTGATTTTTCCTCTTCTCTTTTTCATGTTTTTAATCGTCTTCTTCTTTGTGCTTTAAAACATGTATCTTACAATACATTAAGTAAATCGGAAAGCTTTTATTGCTTTTTATTGTGGCAGAAAAAAGAAATGCACAGAGAAAATGCAGAAAACAAATTTTTATTCGCTGAAATAATTGTTATTCTGTATAAAATATTATAAATATTGTTTTTAAAAAAATCTATTTTTTTCTCTCTTAAAATCTTTCAAATCTTTTTATTCTAAATAAGAGTTGCGTATATGTATAATAATGTAAAAAAAGGATATTAAGAAAATAAAAATCGAACGAGCAAGAATTTTATCACAATTTTTTTAGAAATATTTCCTGAATTGAACATTGTAATTGAACAGGATAAGTATACCTATGTAGGAATGCTAAATTCATTATATACTTTCAAATTGCAACAATTATTTATTAATAGTTATCTATAAAATGCTATACAGTTTTAAATGATTCGTTGTTTTGTTATTTTTCTTATATTATATTTATATTGTTTTATTATATTATAAAAGAAATGATATAATTTTCTTAATTATTTAATAATTACAAATATATTTTACAATATTTTCTTTTTCTTTGTTTTTCTATTATCTAAGTACATAGTATTTCATTTATAATAAAAAATTTGATGATGGATTAAAATTAAAAAAAAAAAAATGTTTTAATAAAAGTTATTTGATTCACAAAAGGACATCATATTATACAAATAATTTTTTATAGGCTGAACAGTTAAGAAAGATTTCAAGATCAATTTCATTTTTTTAAATAAAACTATATAATTTTGAATATATTAATTTTTATCTTATAGAACATTTTCTAAAAAAAATATTCTTATAAATCTACTTACATCGAAAACCATTAGTTTAAAGTAAGTTATTGTATAATTGTAAGTTAAGGTTTCTAAAACTTATCACATTAAAGATTTATTGCAATTTTATTCAATTGTTTTCAAATTTTTTAAATTACTGTTTTATATTATAATCAAGTAGTTCTAGATTAACTAGTTCATCTGACTAAAGTTGTAAAAATAAAATAGTTGAATTAAATAAAATAAGCTAGATTATTATTTTTAAATAAGAAATATGTGAAAAATGTAATGAAAAAATAATAAGAACGAATCTTGCTAAATAAAACAAGATGAAATCATCTTCTTACAGATGATTTGGAAAACCTTTTAAAAAGAATTATAAAATAAAACGTATTATGAAGTATTATTATGATAAACATAAAATTATATTTTCCTTAAATAAAAAATATTTTTTTATATAGCTTTATCTCTACAATATATAATTTATATAGTTATATAGTTAGTTATATAGTTAAATTATAAATAATTATAACATAGTTAAATTATTTTTTATAACTTTTGCTATATTTCAAACATTATAAATCTAAGTTAAAACAATCATATTAAGACATTAATCAAGGGATTAATTCGTGGATCATTTGATTCTAGAAATCAAAACAAATATAGATTAAGTTTTATTTATTAAATCACATTATAAATATATAATATCACTTTATATATCATTTTATACAAATGAAATCTTTTTCCATTTATCTATTATTGCTTAGAAAAACAAAATGGTTGCAAACAATTCCAGAATTATTCTATGCTATTTAAGTATATGAACATATTCGTTTATCGTCCATTTTATTTTCTTTTGTTCCTTTAATCGGGAATTTCTTCGATCGAAACAATTATTTATTTTGATAACAGAGCCTGGTTGATTAAAAAAAAAGCGGTAACGATTTTTAGAGGTGCGGTGTATCAGTGGGATGGTTGATGAAAGGGACGTCCGGACTGAAGGGAGACGCAGAAGAGAAAAAGAGAGATGGAGATAGGGTGGCGAGGTGGAGGAGGTGGGATGGGGGAAGAAAAAGGAAGAGAGGATAAAGAGAAGGGTGGCGGTGGTCCTCCCTATTGACAACGGCTTTCATCTTTATAATTCAACCCCTCGCGCCACCCTCAATCCATTTTGCCTTTTCTCCCTAATGCTTTTTTACCATCCTTTCGCCGCTGTGTTCCACGTGTCACCTATCACATGCCATCCACGGACTTACGCCCTTTTCTTTCGCCAAAATTCTCTCCTCTCTTTCTCCTCGCGAAGAAGTCTTTTGATGTCTTTGCTCCTTCGTTTCTGTTATCGCACGCTTCGTTTCTATCTCTTCGCTTGTCAATCAACCATTTCTGGTATAACGAGCTCGTCAATGGAAATACATTGTATGGAAATGATGGTCGTTCGATAAATTTCATTCGCATTAATCGTTGTTAATTAAATATATATTATTTATTGTATATTAAGTAATAAAAAGAATTCGTTTTTCCATGCTTTAATATTTTTGTGCGAAACATTTTACTCGTTCCTGTTTTAATGTGAAGGTGGAGAATTTTTTAAAATTTTTATTTGTAAAATTTAAAATATTCAAAAAAAATTTTTCTGGAAATTTTTATATAAACTCTGAAATATGAGATCATTCTCATTCTGTTTAAATGTTCTTTTTTCACTATATTTATTTATTATAATTAAATAAATAATATTTTTATAATATTCTTTCAAAGGTACATATCTACTTAGAATATATGTAGATATTCATATCGAAACATGAATAAATGAAATATCTAATAATTTTAATAAATCTTAATAGATTATTATTATTATATTATATCGTATTAATATTTATATCATAGACTAATATTTAATATTTTATAATATATACAAAATTTGAATATAATAATTATTAATAATTAAATGTAATATTAAAAAAATTTAGACTAATCAATATTCACATTTTCAATTAATTATAATTATATTTACATATTTTATTTTTCCACAAAACTACTGTTTCATCAATATTTTTAATTTAATTTTCAAAAATTCGAATTCTCTCGAATTTATTTTTTAAAAATTTCAATTCATTAAATTCATCAAAATCATAATTTTAAAAGAAAATATTTAATTATATTTAATAAATATAAACATATTTCAAAATGAAATAATAACATGTTTGGAAAACAGAATATAGTAGAATTTTATACTTAGATATTTTAAATTAATTGTCTTGTACGTAATGAATTTTGAAATACAAGAACGAATTATTATTTATGTGGGAACAATTTTACAGTATTTTATACAATCTTTACAAAGAAAACATGGAAAAATTCATGCACTATTCTACAAAGTCTAATCTTCTTCAATGATCAATAATTATCATTATCACAATCAAATAGCGAATCTTATTGAAATTTCAATCGATTTATTTCTCACAAATTTAATAAAAATCAAAACAATATAACAATATAATAGAAAACAATATAATAGAAAAAAATGCATAAAAGATTTATCAAAGATTATAATAATTATTGCATACAAATGCCTTGTTTCTTATTTTTTATTCCATTATTTGTATAAAATATTTGAAAAATATTTGAATTTAAATATAAAAGAAAAGTTAATCAAAACAACAATTTGAATTTTGAAGTTTGAATAACAAATATTAATTACATAAATATTAAATAAATTATTTTGCTCGATTTAAAAATAAATTTCTCTAATTATAATATAAAACAAAATAATCATTTTATATTATATTTTTATTTGTGAGTTTAAAGTATATTAAAATTTTCTCACATATTATTTTAATATTTAATCATATTGAGTGATTTAATTTTTGGATCATTTTTGAACAAATTTAACAATTGGCAATTATTACAATATTATGATAAAATTAGATAAATATGGATCATTATTCACGATCCATATATTAAAAATTAATTAATAATATGTGATTATAATATAATTATAATATGAAATGCGAACACTAATTATATATTTTAGTTTTAAATTAATTATTTTATATTAAAACAATTTAACACAAAAATTCGAATAAAATTTAAGTATATTAATTAACATATATTTTTGTAAGAATAAGAATTTTGAACTTAATTTTATTCTTTTAAAAATATTTTAATTTCAGTTTCATAAGAATAAATATTTATAACATAAAACGACTCATTTTTATATATGGCAACATATTTGTATGTTTATTGTATATAGCCAAATTTATTTATTATTTATTTATTATTATTTTGTTATTATTCACAAATAAAGTACATGTAAAATTTCACAATATAAAAATAAAATTTATTTATTAGAATATATATACAATGATACAATGATACATACAACGATATTTAAAAAAATTGAAATATTATAAACAGAAAAATGTTATTCTTCTTTTTTTTCTATTTATTTTTACACATAAAGTCACCTAGTAATCGTGGTTTGTATCATGATTTCGAAGATATCCTGTATATGATATATATTTCCATCTGATGTTATTGTTAAGAAAAATTGTTCGAAATCAAGATCTAACTAAGTTAAAATCTGTAATATCTCTGATAAAAAAAAAAAAAAAGAAAAAGATAATAATGTTTGAAACGAAGATTGTTCTTGAGGAAGGCATAACAGAAAGGAAAAAAAAACATGGTGCATAAAGCATGGTGTATCGTTTTTCTAGCATGATTCTCGGGTAGGTCTCACGTGTGTCGCAATCCTCGAACAGTCGATCCCTTGGGGAAGACCTCCCGGAGATTTTGAAGGTTTCAGAGATTTCGGAGGTTTCGTTCGGGTGAGAGAGGCAGAGAAGCGACTTGGAGAGGCGGCTGGATCGGTGGTCTTCGTGGAAGGAGAGCAGATCGATGGAAAAACGAGGGGAGTATAGTCGAAAACGGTCACAGATGGTGTCTTGCATGGTTTACGATGCAGCGCAGGCCCTTCCATATGGGAATGATACTATTTAACTCACCCTGGAGACCTGGCAGGGTGTCAAATGACCTATACACCCTCCTCTCAACGCACAGGTTCGATTTTTACCAGCAGGTTCTTTCTTCGATCATTGCATCTCTCTCTCAACTTTTTTCAACTTTATGTCATAGATCAATTATTATTCACTTATCAAATGGTCAAAGTTAATTAGGTATCAAAACTAACATAGGTAACAAAGTTTTTATTAATTTAATTTAAACAAAGTTTAGCTTTATACAGTTAAACTATTATTATTAATTTTATTATTATCTCATTATTATACTATTGTTTACTATTGTATAATTAATAATATAATAATAATATTGTATAATAATAAAATATTTATAAAAATATTTATTCTTTATGTGATCAAATTATAAAAATTTATTTTTATTTTTATATCAAGTATTTAAATTTTTAAATATATTTTTACTATTTTTTTATAGATTATTATTTTTATTAAATTTAGTATAAGTTTAATGTATTAATTGTTTTTCAATGGTTTTTCTTTTTTATTTAAAATTAATGTACAAATAATATTTTCTATATTCAGAAGTATACTTATGATTATCATTTTAATTATTAATTATTTAATACATAAATAAAATTTAAAAAAATTAGATATAATTATATATTAATATAGATTATAATTATTTTATACATCAATATATTTTTAATAATTATACATAATTATTAAAAATATAATTGCAATAATATAAATATATATAATAGTATAATTATTAAATAGTATAATTTTTATTACATATCATAAATATTGTCAATTTCAAATAAATTAGAAAAATATAATAGAGAAATAATATTAATTTTATTTAATCATTTCATTAAAGGTTTAATTAAATAAAAATGAAAATCATTTGATTTGGAATTATGGAATTTTGAAGTATCAATATTGAGGTAGAGAAAGAACTATTCTTGTTGCATTTAAGAGGCTTCCTTGCTATATACCTATTATTATCAAATTCTTTGAAGGAACTATTTTCTACTATTTTCTATTATATTAAGTATTCGATGTAACTCATAATTTTCGAAATAATTAAAATTTTTTACTATCATAAAATAAAATAGTTATATCATAAATATGTAAAGTACTTTATGTTTTATTTATTATATACAAATTATTGTATTACAAATATATATACATGTATATTGTTTATTCTATTCATTATTATTATAAATATTATTATTATAAATTTATATTTTTTAATTCATAATTGTATAAATTTTTAATTATTATCTATTAAAGGAAAAATGGTATATCAAATTTTTTATATAAAAATTAAATAAACCTATCAATGATTAATCTATTAGTAGAAATCATTGATATATTGTTTAATGATTTTTAGATGATTGTTTTTATCTCAACTTATAAAAATATATTGCTATAAAGAATATAACATTAATTTAAATCCCATACTTTTATTTATTATCAATTAATTATAATAGAAAAGAAATCCATTTTTCATTTAAATATAATTTCAATATATCTAATAATTTTCAGTTAATATCTAATATATTATAGTTGAATGAAAGAGTAAAGGAAAAAACCAGAAATATTATAAAATGGTTTTATTCAGATAATTTCTATTATTTAAAAAACAATATGCAATAAATTTAATTGTCACAAAAAATAATTAATGAAATAACTACTTTAATTTTGCTAAAATCATAAAACTGATATTATTCTCTCTCTTATTTTTCAAATATACTTTTATTTAAATTTATACATTATATATTATATAGATAAATTTAAATATTTAAAATACTTAAAATAAATTTTTATTTTATATTAAATGTTTTATTTTACATTTTATGAATAATAATACATTTTATCTTATTATATACAACGTACCAGATTTATTCTATCTTAATAGTATCAAAAAACTATCAATTATATAATTTAATGATAAATGATTATTGCCAATAGATTGAATGAAGGATAACATTAGAAAAAAAAATAAATTGTGTTATTATTATAAATAAAATTTGAAAGAAAACACAAACAGTTTTCTATAAAAATAATTGGTTGTCATTAAATACAATTGAATTTGTAACTTGAAGCTAAACTATGAGTTACAAGCTGCAGCTTTTGCGTGGCTTTCAAGGAATGACGTTCTTAAACCCTCCAGAAGGTTCAGGTTCCCGGGTTATGCGAAAGGTTATCCTTGCTCGACTGCGACACACGTGCGCCTCCCTTATTCGAGCGATTATTGCCTACTTTTCTAATTAAAACTACCGAGAGCGATTTTTTAAATAGATCATTTTTAATTTATGTAATGAAGCGTAATATGTAAGAAAGATGCAAAATAATATACATATATTCTTCTATTCACTTATATCCATTGTAAATTCTATAACAATATATATAAATTAAAAAAAACTTAATATCTTCCTTGAAAATATAATATAATATTATCCTTGAAAATATCTTCGAATATTAATAAAATTTCATTTTTGAATATTTTGATCGATATTTCGATTTTTATTGAAAAACTTTTTTAATGTGTAATTTATAAATATTGGATAATGAAATGGAGATATTAACAAATAGCATATTATTATATATTTAACATTGTAAAATACAAAAATCTAGAATACATATGAAAAAAACTCAAAATATTCGAAACATAATACGAATATAATATTTAAAGAATAATATAATATTTAAAGAATAAAGCAAATCTATTTAAATTTTAATTTTTTAAGTATGTTCATAAAAATTTGATTTTTATAAAAAATCAAATTTAATAATAATAATATTAGTTTAAATATTAATAATTATGAATTTTTTAAAAAATTTTTAAAAAAAGATAGAACAAAAAGCATTAACTGATCAATAGATAGATCATTCTTAACTAATTAAATTATGCACTAACGAAAATTAAATAACTTTGATATGAATGTGAATCGTATTTTTTATTTTAAAAATTAACAAAATTTTAATTTTTAAATTTTAATACAAATAAGCATTAATAAAAAATCTTTTAAAATACAGGATAATCTATAATTCAAACATTGGTATATAAATGAAAACAGATTCTTCATCTTGAAATAAAATGAAAATCAAGAATATCGAAATTGTATAAAGAGCTTTATTTTTTAATAAATCAATTTTGAAAATTTTTCATATACAAGTGAAATTAGTTAATTTGTCATAGTATATAAATGAACTATATATTTTTTTAAAAATTAATTTTCAAGAAAATCGAATTTAAAAATTTATTGATTATATGATTCTTTGATTGTATATATTGATTTTTCAAAAACAGTAAAAAAATAAAATTTAATTCTATAATATTTATCTTATTTTCATATATAGAATAATCTATTAATTATTCATCATCTAATCAAGAATTAATTAATCGAATATTATATTTGAAAAATTTTCAAATTTGATATCTAATACTAATACCTATCTACTTGAAAATAAAGACTCATATAAAAAAATTTTATTCTATATTTTTGTTTTATTTTGAATCGTTTATTTATATAATATTTATAAAATCTTATTCATAAATTACGAATCATAAAATGATGTAAAGCGAAATACATTTATTTGAAATTTTTCTATTGTATGTAAAATGACAACTATTTATTTAATAATGATTTTATAATTGTTGTTGTTTTCTTAAATTATAAAAATAATAATGCAGATAATCTAGTTCATTTGAATTAAATTTTTTATTGATTAGTGAAGATCATATAATTTATTTAAATTAAATTCTTTTTTCTCATCGGTGGTAAGTTTTTCAACTTTTCTGCTCCTTCCGATAAATATATGTTATAAACAAACTGTAGAGAATGGTTAATATCTGGTTTGAATAGTTACAATATTCTCTTTTTAATTATTTACTCTATTTCAATAAACTAATATTAGTTATTATATCAAATTCTTTTTATTACTGCTTTCCTTAAAATTGTTCATTTCTGATATAATTAATTAATAATAATAGTTATAATTTTAAAAATTCATCTAAGGTAATAAATTATCTTTTTATATTTATAATTCTTTTATATTATTTTTATTAAAAGAAAAATTAATAATATGAAATCAATTATTTCTTAAAGAATATATAATTTAATAATTTGGCTTTAATTTAATCCTTATTTTTTTTATTAATATTTTTTTAAATATAGAATATTTCTATTTTTTTTTTTTTGAACGAAAAATTTGGTTCTTTTATATGAATATTTTTGAATGATTGATGATTTTTGATGATAATTCTTTGAATTATTTATGCAAAATAATCTCAATGATAATTAAAATTTAAAAAAAAAAATTAACAATTATTCTTATTATTTATATTCTTATTTATATTCTTATTATTTATGTATTTATTAGATAATATAATGCATAAAATAATTATTTTAACAAATCATAAAAATAATATTTATTTTCACCATAATGATTCTTTGAAATAATATATACAAATAATATGTATTCAAATAATATTTTCAATAAACTCGTATTCATCACTTCTTCGAAATAACGAAATCATTCAAATACGTAGATATGTCTAACTAAATGAAATAATACGGTTGCGTATTAGCATCAAGACAAGGTTATATACATTCTTGTTATAATAATGTAAATTTCTAATATCTAAGAAATGATGTTATTGTAGATTTCTTATTTTAAAAATATACTAAATATTATTCATACGGATTTTATGAAATGAAAATTAGTGATATTGGAAAAAATTTAAAAAACATTTATTTTTGAAGCTTATTTATATTTTTTTTATCTATATATATATATATATATTCTTTTTATACACATATGTATGTATTATTTAATAATTTGTGATAAATAAAGGAAATTTATGTAAAATAAAATAGTTAATATTCCATGACTATAATTTTTCAATTTATATAACATTTATATAACATTAAATTACTTAATGAAAACTGTATTTACTAATATTTCAATATTTCAATGTAGCCAAAATAAATATCAAATACAATTACTTTTTATGATATCTATTATTTTCTATTATTATTATAATAGATATAATAAATGAAATATTATGTTCCAAATTCTATGATTATATATATTATTATATTATTATAAATTACGTAAATATGTATACTTTATTTTGTAATTATATATTTTCGTTAATTTTGTGATGTAATTGTATTTTATATAATGCTATTATACATATAAATGGAAAATAGTCGTTATATGGAATGTTATTATCATTAATTTTATTTTATTTACAAAATAATTATAATTTTTCTAATTAAAATCTATTATAATTTAAATTTCGATGAAAATTAATAGAATAAATAAATATATATATAAAGGATAATATAGCCATGATCGTTACAATTTTTTAAACATTTCTGACAGACTGAAAAAAATATTTGAAATGTTAATCAAATTGATTATAATTTAAAAATTCTTTTTTTCTACTTATTAATATATATTTTTGGCTTCATGATATATATTACAATTGATGTCATAAGGAATTTAATGAGTTATGATTTTGAAATGAAATTGAATTTAACAAAGTCAATTAAAGATATTTTTTAGTTATTCTAAAAAGTTATTTTACTTTCATAAAATTATATGATATATAAGACAATTTTTCGATTATAGAATATATTTAATATATTAAATTTTATTTATTTGGTACATTTTAAGTATAGAAAATTGAAAAAAAAATTATTATCAATTTTTTTTTGTCTCATCTATTATTTATATTTTATAAACAATCAAATTATATAATATTAATGAAATATACAATTTTTTTAACTATGTATATCAATAAATATATTTATTTTTCATATCAAAAAAATATTGAAATCAATATAACAATTTATTCAAGGTCGTTTAAAGTCAATTATGAAGACCTTCATTGATTAATGGATGCGGAAATATACGGTGAATGCCTCACAACGTGTTTCAGCGGAACGAATCATCTACACTTACTACATAGTTCCGTAGCAAATATGAATTGCTCAAGGTCATTATACCGGTTCAACACCTTCGAACTTGATATATATAAAATATTGAATTTTTTCTTTAAACGGGAAAAATGATTAAAATCTTGATATATTTTAAAATATTACAAAACCTAATATGCTTAGAAAATAAATTATATTTTTATATAATTCATACTTCATATATAATTGTATTTTATAATAATTATAAATATTTTAATAATAATATAAAAATTATAACTAATGATAATAATAACTATTTAATAACTAATATATTTTCAATATTCTCTATGCAATTTTCATAATTTTCATATTAAATAATAAAATAATAATATTTAATGATAAAATCGAAAATGTTAAAATTTTTTTTCTAATAATTCAACATTGTATAGCTCGTATTAATTAAACTTGAAAACATTTTCATATTTCATAAATACATTCCTCTACATAATGATGAATATTTATCATTTTATTTTTCATTAAAAATCGTTATTTTAAATATTAATATATCGATGTTTATTTATTTTTAAGAATTTAAAAACTAAAAGAAAAACTAAAAAGAATATAAAATATACATATTATTTAAAAATTTAAGTAAATTAAATATATACTTCTCTTATAACAATCAATTCTCTTATAACACAATACTGAACAAATCGAAACCGTAAAAATTCTATCGAAATCATGAATTTTCAGAATACCATAGACATTATAAGAAGATAACTGTACATGTATATGATTTACTCACAGTGGATTTTCGTCATTTGCCATATAAAAAATTGCTGTTTTGCAATACTACTAGTTTAGTTTTGTGCAGAATTATAGAATTATAATATTCAGATTTCTTTTATCCTGGTTTTTGGGAATGTATTTATAATGTTCACAAAGCACGAATGATTTTGTCTTAGGCGTGATGTCACACTTTAATCGCGTATGCAAAGATTACGCCTACAGATCTGAATGTATAAATTTTCGTGTGCAAGTGAAGACTTGCAATTTCTGAACATAATTTTGTTCATCATAATCTATAATTTATTTTTCATTCATTAAGCAAATTTTTATTGTAAAATACTTTTTTTTTTCAATGAAAATATTTCTCTAATTGGATAATATATAATATTATTCAATCATTATACTGAATTTTTTAACAGGGATAGGAAGAAAGTTCAAAATAGAAAATAAAATTTTAGTTGCAAAGTAACTTTATTCTTAACTTCAACCATTAAAATTTTGTCCATTTCTGTGCATAAATATTTAATGTATAATCCTGAAAGATTTTCATTAATATCTTGGAAACTAATAAACATCCGCTGTTGAAATTTTATTATTTCTATTCATTTCCTCCTATCCTCTTGAAATATAATAGTTGAATTATATTATATTACAGTCTGTTAATTTGTATTTTATATATTCGCAAAGACTTAGATTTATTTAAAAGATTTTTATTAATAAACAAAAATAAGAAATAGATAATCTATTGGAGTGATATATTAATAATGATATAATAATTAAATTTTTTAATACCATTTTTCTATAATATAATCGAGAAATAATGTTTTGTTCAAGAATAACAATAATAAATTTTTTTTATAGTTCGCTAATGAGTCCATCGTTTATGAAAATTAGATGTTATTTGTTTAATTTCGCTATAATATTGCAGTCTTGGTGATCATTATTTTATGATTTAAAAATTCACAAAAAAACATATTTTTAAAATAACGTTATTTATAATTAAAATAACTAGAGTCAAGAAGAGACTAGAGCTGATGAGTTCTATTTTTTTTTCAGTTTTTAATTTTTAATAAATTTTGTGGGCAAAATATAACTATAAGTTGTTGTATGTAGATTTGATTATTTGACTAAATAATTGATTTAAATAATGATTTAATGTGACAGCAATTAAAGTATTTTAATGTTTTCCTAATATTTTTCATGTCAATTCAAGTTCCATAATTAAAATTGATTATAGATATCAATTTAAAAAATTTTATTTTAGTAATAATAAAATAATATAATGTCAAGAAAATTATATTATTATAATATAATATTAAAATATTAATTATTTATCTTTCATATGTTTAATAATAAATTAAAGATTTTTTAAATTCATTAAACATAAAAATTTTTTTTAACACAAGAAATTAACAATATAAATCCTTAAAAAGTTAGATATAAAATTTAGATTATAGAAAAATATACAAAAAAATTATAAATCAATCAAGTTTAAACTCTTATTTTGACTTTAGTGTCGTTCATGATCTTAAATTATTTATGTATGAAAAAATATCATTGCAATTTTAAAAATTTTTGAAATAAACAAAATTTTATATTTATTTAATTTATTACAGAAATAACTTTTAAAAATTTTTTAAATATTCATTTAACATTTATTTATAATTAATTATATAAAATATAAAAACAAAATCTTCAAGAAAAATTCTTTTATATAGCCAGTTTTTCGATAAACAGCTAAACTGCGGATGTTTATACATTTATGCAAAATTTGAATGACATGCAAAAAGACATAGAATATCTAAAGTATAGTTTGCATTATTATTACATTCGAGGAATAAAGCAAATCTCTATTTAAATTTCATTTCTTTAGTCACGTTTTGCATAAAATCTATTAATAACTCTTTAACAACGTGCAATCAACAGAAACAAATAACTGGCATAATAAAACTTACTTCTTTCTACTACGTACATTTCCGCACACATAAGTACAATATTATTAACGATTACTCAACCTATCCTTATAAGCAATAGTCTTCTATCACTAACAATTTCAAAGATTCTAAAAATTCTGAAAAAATATTTCAATCTATAACAAAAAAAAAAAAAAAAAAATAAATGATCCTTACTTTAATAATTTCGCTGGATCATTGCAGCCATTTCTCTTTCGAAGAAAGGATCATCGTCTAAGGGTAACGCCTGAAGGCTGCTAGAAATTCTGGCCGCTGAAATAGGAGTAATCTTTGGAGAAGTTAGTGGAAGTAACGTGGCGAGGGATGGGGATGACGGTGGAGAATGGTGGATGCCGGAAGTGGATGGGGTTGGGAAACGAACGGAAGTAGAAAAGGGAACGGTGGAGAGAAAGCGGAAGGGCTGCGTGGACTTGTGGACGAGAGGTGTTGAGGGGCGAGGAGGTGGATCGAGGAAAAAGGGTAGGGAAGAGGGGAGGAGAGCGTGGAGAGGCTGGAACCGGAACCGGAACCGGAAGCAGGGAGCGCA
>NW_006263785.1:398315-404670 GCF_000469605.1 Apis dorsata | reverse complement strand
GTCGACGTCGGCGGCGGCCCCGATATGGCGGAAGCGTCGCGTTTGCCGGAAGTCGCCTAGGAAATGAAATGCCTCCCAGCCAGCTAACCCCTGCCGAGCTTCTCGTCCTTCTCCTCGTTTGCCACACCTTCCTTCGAGATTTTACCTAACCTATGCTGCGCAAATCGGAATCCTGCGCGCTCGATAAAGGCGTAGCTTGTGGAAAAATTCTACTTTCTGCTATAATACTTTCTAGAGAATTATATATTCTAGAATATTTCTAGATTTCATGCATTTGATGAAACTCTCCTCATTTATTTTCCTTTCAAATTTTTCTTGCCAAATCTAATCTATAATTATATTATTGTGCAAATCAAAATTCTATACGCTCGATAAAAATATAACTTGTGAAAAATTCTTCTTTCTGCTATAATTTTTTTTTACAGATATACATACATTAAATGAAACTTTCGTCTTTCTCTTCATTTGTCTGTTTTTTGAAATTTTTCTTATTAAACATAACCTATGCCGCGCAAATCGGAACTCTGCACGCTCGATAAAGAAGATTTAATTTATGAAAAAATTCTCCTTTCTACTATTATTTTTTCTGCATTTTTTCTAGATATATGTGTACTTGATGAAATTTTTATTTTTTTCCTCATTTGTCTTATTTTCAAAATTTTCTTCAGCGAAGCTAACCTATGCTATATAAATCAAAACCCTACGCGTTTGATAAAAAAAATTTAATTTATAAAAAATTCTCCTTTCTATTATTATTCTTTTTACAGATATATATATATATATACGTATATATATTTGATGAAACTATTTTTCTCCTCGTTTATTTTTTTCAAAATTTTCCTTGTCCAATCTTACCTATATGTCTAAACTAAAATTTTATGTTCAATAAAGAAGATTAAGTTATAGAAAAATTCTTTTTTCTCCTGTAATTACAGATATATATGTATTTGAACACTGTTGCTTGTAAAACATTAAGTTGAATAAGTATCATTTGAATTAAATTAAATTTAAATTTGTTTGTATTCGAATTTGATTGAATTTAATCAGCAAGAATATATTTATCAATTAAAATTAATCAATTTAAATCGATAGATAATATTATCTTAAATATTTTAATGTAAAACGTTTTGCAAATCAGCAAATCTTTTTTGGCAAATTTTTGATTTATTATTGTATGCAAATATGAATTTTAAATCGTATGGCATTCTCATTGTTAATTAAACATAAATATAATGATTTTTGATCTTATAGACGCAATTAATTATTAATTTATAACAAAATATATACACTCACAAAGTAAGGAGTTTAAATAAATGCAAATATTCAAAATTAAAATGCCAATTCGAATGAAATTACATAATTTGGACACGATAATTATAGATTAAATAAATAGCGTTGAATATTTTCATCAATGTTATCATCTCTTTTTATTGTACGTGATGTGGATAAGAAATTGTATCGATTTAGTAGTTTGTATAATGATGGCTAGGAACAAATGCTTATTAAAGTTGCTGCATGTGTACTATAATCTAAACTAAAATTTGAATAATAGAAAATACTATTAGTTACATAGTCTGATAGTTGATTGGTAAATAAAAGATATTCCACGAATTTTTGCCAAATATCATGTATATTACATTTTTTGATTGCAAGATGATTCTTGATTCTTGATTCTTTCGAATCTTCTAATCGATATAATATGAAATTTAGGGTGAAAAAGAAAAAAAATAGATCCAAAATATAAAGTATGTAACTTCAAGCTTCCTTTGTTTTTAATACATATTTATGTTGCATTTATATGTATTTATATATATATAATTACATATATTTTAAATATATTTATCTAACCAACATAATAAATATAATATTATTATTGTGTTATATTTTATATATAATATTATTGTGTTATATTTTTTTTTTCTTATGATAATTATTATAACAGATAATAAATATTATAAGATAAAATATATATAAATATATATATATATATATATATAATATATATGTATATATATATAAATATGTTATAAGATAAAATATAATTGTTAGACTTTGAAAAAGATTAGAATTGTTGAAATATAAAACTAGTCATTTTATAAATAATTTAAAGTTACATATAGATTGGAATACAATTAAAGAAAATTAAAAATAACAATAATACAATTGTTCAGTTTTTAAAAATTAATCAATTTAAATCGATAGATAATATTATTTAATGTTTTATAAAAAAATATCATACAAAATTTTTAACAAAATTTTTTTAATTTATAGTATCTATATTAATTTACCTTATTAGAATCTTTAATATGATTATTGATATTTCCGCAATATTATTAATTATTAATATTTTTATTTACAAAGCGTAAATAATAAATTTTACATAATTTTTACATAATCTTTTTAAACATTTAAAATATTTGTTTCTTTAATTATCATCACAATTTTCATTCAAAATTATTTTCATTTTTTATTTCTCATAATATATACTTAAACAATGGCAAGTGTTGACAACGATGGCCGATACTTTAATGTTATGAAGTAAATGATGAAAAAATCAATATTGACCCAGAAAATTTCTCGACGAGAAAAATATTCTATTCACAAAGTACATAACTTATGTAACAGTCTCGTAGACCGGATGTCTAAAATTATTTTTCTTCTTATACTTCGTTATTTTCTATTTTTCTCAACTAAGAAAACGTTTAGGACACGCATGAACGAAGATAGCTCGAGTGCAAATAAATTCAAATAGATATAAATTTTTTCACTTCTTGTAATGAAAAAAATACTCACATAAAAAAATATATATAACAAAAGATAAAGAATATGAAAAATATCGAATTTAA
The DNA here is from genome assembly GCF_000469605.1 of Apis dorsata. Lineage (NCBI taxonomy): Eukaryota > Metazoa > Arthropoda > Insecta > Hymenoptera > Apidae > Apis > Apis dorsata. The sequence goes on along the minus strand of NW_006263785.1, from coordinate 401,824 downwards.
ATAATTTTTATCTAAAAAGAATATTAAATATTTACTATGCAATCAATATAATTATTTCTTTTGATTTGTTTTCTATATGGTGAATACAAATTTTATTATTAATATTATATAATATGAGTAGAATAGTAAAATTTTTGTTTAGTATTCATTATTTCTAAAAATGAATAAATTTACTTTGTAAGTCTACTGTCTAATAATAATAATGTCTAATAATGTTTACTGTCTAATAATATTTAAAGTATCAAAATTTTTTAATTCGACCAATAAATTTTTTAAGTCACAAATTGTTTAGATATTATTTTCGTTGATTTTATTTTTGTTTGATAATGTACAGTAATCTATTGTGTTCAATAAATAATGCTTTTTTATTAATGAAATAAATTTGAATTAGATTTAGAATAAATAAAAAAAAATTATTATTTAATTAATAAAATAAAAAATAATTGTTTAAACATATAAGTGTTTTTAATTTACTTGTTTATATTGTATTTATTATAAAGTATCAATAAACTTATAATAATTATAAAAAAACATTAAATAATTGATAGTATAATAAAAATAAGAATTAAAAAATAAAAAAATATATTTAAAAACATATTTAAAAAAAAAATAAAAAGCAGTTAGAAAAGAATTAATTTTGAGGGAACTATCTGCACACGAAAATAAGGAATACTAAAAACCAATTTTTTTTATCAATAAAAAATAAAAATTATACGATTTTAATTTTTTCATTTCACTGTATCATGTAAATTCTATTGTTTTTCACATTTTGAAAATAAAAATAAAAGACGTGGTAAATATCTTAAGATGATATTTTTGCCAGCTAATAGACAATCGAGAATATAATAAGAGCGAGTAAATAGGAAGTTGAGAATCGAAAGAAATGATCGAACAAGAAACACAGAGGATCTCGAAGAGGTCGGCCCTGAAGAGCATTAAGTCGCGGTACCGGTGAAAGGCGAATAACACGAATACCTTCGAAGTCGCATGGTTTCTAGTTCTAATAACGCTATTATTCTAACGCAAACCCAGTCCGCCTACCGACTTACCACTTGCTACTTTTGTCTTTCTCACTGTCTGTCACTCTCTTCAATCGTTTCCAACGCATTTCGATTCGATCATATGAGAATTAGAGTCGATGCGATCATGGTTAATAAATTAATAGCACAAGGTCGATAACTAAAGTCACTTTGTATTGGGGTTATTGATCTAGGGAATTTTCATCTGTAGCTTCTTACATAAAGATTGGAAATTTATAATCTAGAAATTTATCAGATTTGAGATTAAACAAAATTTGTTAAGAATAATTTAAAAATGATTATTTTAAATGGCACAAATTATTATGACGAATAATGTATTTTAAATTGAGATTATGTTTTTTGTTTCGATTAAAGGAATTTGTGAATACAGAATTAATTATTTGAGAAAATAATGATTATTTTTTAATTAAAAATTTATTTTATGAATAAATATTTTATGAATAAGTATTATGTAATAAGTGTAATAATAATTGTAATAAAAGTGTGATAATATTAATAAGATATAATAATAATATATTTAACTATTTGATGCAATCATTTTGCATCAAAATTAAATAATAAATAACAATAAGAAATAACAAATAATTTATTTCAAGAAATAACAAATAAATCATGATTGAAATAACTTGAATACTTTATGAAATCTTTGTTATTTCAAAAATAGATTATTTCTCAAATGATTTTAGAAGATAGTTTTAAAATAAAGAAATTTGAAAATATAGTAGAATCTCAATTATCAGAACAAAATATGACACAACCGTTTCGATAATCGAATTACTTTTTTTTTTCTATTAAAGATTACTTATTGTGAAATATATTAGCGATATGAATATTAAATAAATTTAAAAACTACTGAACTAAAACATAACAATATTCATCATTACTCATTCTAATTTTCCAATATATAATCTTATATTTTTTAAATATTGTATCTAAACCAATAAAATACTATTTTAAATTCTATTATTTAAATTATATTTTATTTATTTTATTTATTTTGTATAAATTTAAAGCATTTGTATAATTTTAAAAATGAATATTTTATTTGATAATAAATTTTTAAAATATATTTTATTAGATTTTAATATAAGTTTAATAAAACAAAAAATAAATAAATTAGTTTTATTAGAAATATCTTATTTATTTTATTTATTAGTCTTAAATATTATCACTGAAAATAATTATTCGTATTTAATACATTTATAAATATAAATAATTTTCTAATTTTTTTTATATAATGTGTTAATTATATCAAAAATTGTAATATAAATGACTGAATAATTTTTCTATTTGAAAAAATAATACAGAAAGAATACAATATTTATTTTCAAGAAAATTAAAGTTATATATTATTATATAGTTATATATATAGTTATATATTATTTAATTTAAAAAAAGAATCAATCAAAAAATTGTATTACATAAGATGATTTTATTAGCTGACTTTAAGTTTGAGATTAAAGTATTTTATTTTATGTTTCAAATTATTAAAATTTTGTTTCAGATTGTTAAGATAAAAATATTTTATTTGTCGAAATTTTATATTCTGTTTAAAATACTATTTTAAGTTGAATAGAATCTAAGATAAATAATATTTTAAATATTTATTTCGTCAAATATTACTCAGCACTGATTTAAATATATATCATCAGTGGATTTCAAAAACTCTTGAATTTTTTTGCTTTTTGATTTGATGAATTTTCAACACAGTCACTAATTTCTAGTTTTTTTCTGGCTTATATAACAGATAGTTGACTTGCCAATTACATATTCATCAGTTAATTTAGTCATAATTTCACCGTGTTCTAATCTATTCATAATTTCACATTTCATTTTTAGTGATAAGACAACACGCTTTCGTTTAGCCAACATTATGATATGTGTGAAGGGTACAAATGTCACCAATAAAAAATGTTTAATCTATAAAAAATAATCTTTAAAAATAATTAAAAAATCGTTTAAACTGTGAATAATAAAAAAACTGTGACTACAAAAAGAAAGAGGAAAAAAGCATATTTGAAATAAAATAAAAATTCTTTATTTTTTATTATTAGACAACATTGTTCGGATATTTGTTCGAATTTTTTTGTTCGAACGTTTCTTTAAATCAAAAATCTGATAATTGAATTTTCATTTAATCGACAATAATCAAACGATTCGATCAATTAATAGAGATTCTATTAATCTATTATCTATTATATATATATATATATATATATATATATATATACTGATTTTATCATATATGTATATACTGAATGTATAATTATGTAGATCTAATTTATAAAAAATAAAAAAGAATGGAATATATTGAAGAAATTGGATCGAGACTACGCATACTAAATAAGTATAAAATAGAATTAATCAGCGAAATAAATTTTTATTGAAATAAAATTTTTATTCTATTTTTTACTATATTATTTTATACAATCTATTTTAAATGATATTATTTGAATAAATCTGAAAGAT
>NW_006263785.1:393469-398120 GCF_000469605.1 Apis dorsata | reverse complement strand
TTTTATTTACTATTTTATTTGATAGTTGAATATTTGTTATTTAAGTTCACTATAAAAATATAAAAGGCTTTTTCTAAGAAAAATTTCTATTTTCTATTATTCTCGTACCTAGATTTATAAATATTTTCATTATTATTATTTATTATTTCTTATTTATTTATTATTATTTAAAATAATTAAACAATTAATACATAAATTAATCAAAAAAAATTCATTCCTTAAATAAAATATTAAAACTTACTTGCAAATATTTGAAATAATTTCTTTTTATTTTAATAGCAGTAATTATTTATCTTTTTTATTTTAAATAAAATAATTTTTATTTTAAATAAACCTAATTTTAATATAAAAATTATATTAATTTATTATATAATTGTGTTTTGCATTTTTTATTCGTTTTTTGTTTTTTTAATAGTTATGAGATTTTTAAATAAAAACTAATTTTATATAATAATTACAAATATCATTTCTTCAATGACATATAAAAAATAATGAAGTTTTTGTTTATTTTATAATAATTAAATTAATATTTATTGTATCATTATAATAGTAAATTCCATATTAGTTAGAATGATTGTATTTAGTTTCAATGAAATGCATTACGACAATCCTTATATTTTTTTTATGCCAACACACTTTCATTTCTAAATAAATAAATTAAATTATCATAAAATTTTAATTGACCAAATATTTATACATTTCACATATTCTAATGACCAACAATTCTTTGCAAAAGACATTAACTAGTTAATAATAAATAAATAGAAAAATTCATTATACAAATAATCAATATATAAAGCATACATAAAAAAAATATAATTAATATATTATATACCTACATTATATATTTACTTTGTACAAATGTTTTATCATTTTTTATATATCATTTTATATTACTATAATTATTTATATGCTCTATTCTTTTATCATAATATAATAATAATGATCTTGATTAATTATAATAATTTATTATGAATCATACAAAATAGGACAAGTTATGTAATAATATAAATATATAATAATAATATTTCAATTCATATATTAATTTTATATTTTTGAAATTTTTTTTTTAGAATATGATATAATAAAAATATATAATAAAACTATTAATTATAGAAATATATATATTAGATTTGAAAATACAGTAACTGTTATAAAACACAAATATTATAATCATACATGTATATCAGAATTTTTCTTAATTATTCTGAGAGAGTTTTGTTATGTTAACGTTAATGTTAAATATTCTCTTAAAATTTAAATACTTCAAATTTTCTATTTTTTAAAATATAATTTTATAATAATAGAACAAACATAAATATTTATATTCTAATGCTAATATTTTCAGAAATTATATTCAAAATAAGAAGAACGAAATTTGAAATTTTGAAATTTTTGAAGATGGATTTTATCTTTTTAAAGAAAATTTCTATAAATTTTTATTATAATCAGGATTTCCAGAATAGATAAATTTATTTGTAAAATAATATTCAAATATTATTGTGAGTTTGTATTATACAAATAAAATAAAATATTTGTAAATACAATGATGATTTATAAGTCTAATGATATTAATGTTAATAATGTAATATGAATAATAAAAAAGAAATCAAATAAAATAATAATTTCAATTGATAATTCATAAAATAATATTTTTACTTTTGTTTATCATTTTTAAATCGAAAAAGAATCGATTAATTATTTAAAGTTATTTATAGTTTTCTAATTTATAAATAGATTTTAAATAATAAATAGTATTAAAAGTATAAATTTTTCAAAAACATTCTAAATATAGATTAATAAATATTTTTATCTATTTATTGTTAAGAGATGAATCTCAATTTTTTTAGAGATTCTTTATGTGAAATAAAAATATAATTTATATATATATTATGCATATTATTAATTAGTATTCGATTATAATATTATAATATATATCTTTAATTTCTGTATTCATAAAAATAATAATTTTAATTTGTTCTAAAAGACAAAATTTCAGAAATTTCAATTTTTTTGAAGATTTCTTACATGAAATATGTACAATTACAGTATAGATTATAAATATAAAATATATTATTTATTAATTAGTATTTGATTATAGTATATAATAGATATTTTATTTTTTGATATTTGTAAAAATAATAATTTTGATTCATTCTGGAAGATTTTTCAAAGAAAATAGCAAAATAAAAGAATTGTTAAAATATTTAATCGTAACTAAAAATCTGATGAAACTAATTACAGCTATTAAATAATTAGAACTAATGATTTTGTCGTCATAGGAAGATATTCCTCGTGATGTTTCGTGCGTGGTTAGGGGTAGGCGATTATTTTTTCTCTTCTTGATTCTCTTTAATATAAAAATCTGTTTTTCATATTTCTTAATTAAATTGTTTTTTTGAATTTTTTTTATTTTTCACCATTTAGTTTTATAATTAAAAATTTTTTAATTATATAACACTTAATCTAATTTATATTTAATTAATTTTGAATTCATTTATATTATTTTANTATTTATGTAATAGTTTTTAGAATATTACGTTTATTGTATTACGATATTGTATTATTAACTTAAAAAATATTAAATAATGATTAATTAATAACAAGAAATATAAAATAAAAAAAATAGAATTTATAAAAATTTATATTTTAAAATTAATAATAAGAAAAAACAATTTTTATATTTTTAGATGAAATTATAATTAAATAATAAAAAAATAATATTGATTACATTAGATGATTTAATTACGTTGAATCCTTTTAAAAAACAATCATATGAAAATAGATTAGATAGATATATAAGTATATAATAATATGATTATAAAAATAAATTTGAAATTATTTGTTGAATTATTAATTATTTGTTAAATTATTAATTTTTTAAAATATAAATTTCGCAAATTCATCCGTTATTATTGACAATATTTAAAACTCATAACATATTATATTTTTAACTTATAAAGATAACGTATAACAAAATTTCCAAATAAAGTTTTAAGTTTCAAATATATTTCTAACATTGTAATATTATTATACAAATTATTATTAATTTTTATTAATCTGGAAAGAATTCTTCTTTAAAAATTTTGAATCATAAAGTATCATAAGAATCATAATCAAAAAATAGTAAAAAGTTTCAAGGTTTGAAAACTTGATTTTTGAGATTTCGAGTATCTTATTAATAATAAGACAAAATTTGAAATATTTTAAAATAAAAATAAGATATGAATCAAAATAATTTCCATGATCAAATATTATTTAAAAATACTATTCTATTTAATATTTAAATAATCAATATCTTATTTCAATTAAATTAAATTTAATTAATATTAAATTAATATTTTGAAAATACTACTTTTTTTAATACTTAAATTATAGACAAATATATTATTTATTATTTTATTTATTATCAAAAATAAAAAATACAAACGATACAAAAATTAAAAATCTTACATTTAGTTTGTACAAATTTTATATCAATACATATATACAATAATGTAACATTAATATATTATATCATACTATAAAATATTAAAAATAGAAAGCTTATTTGAAATACTATTTTCTTTTATTATATATAGTATTTATATGAACTAATATATTTCTTAATTTAAATATTATTTTAAAAAATAATTTCTTCGTAAGATCAGTTAAATAAAAATATTTTTATTTATTCATTTTCAAAAATCTATTTTTCTCTAATAATATCTATCTTTAATTCTCTAAATATCTATTAATTTTTTTCTATTATATATGCATATATTCTTTAGAAAAAAGATATCACAGAAATTCACTGGATATCAGAATATACATACATACTATATCGGCGACAAAGCTTTTATTGTTAGATTCTTCGTTAGAGAACTAGATCGACATGCTACATGACAGTATAAGCAAGCGATAGTCGAGTAACTGAGGTAAGAAAGCGAATAGCAGAGACAGGGGAATTGGGTTAGCGGCTTAAGGTGGATTGTCATAACTCCCATATTACTTCTTGCAATGTAAACGATTATATAATCATGTTCGGTGCGTAAACGACATCGCGTCGCGTGTGAGTACGCCTTAAAACACCTTCAACCGGAAGCAGACTTTCTCCATCGCTTCGTGCCAGCCTTTTCGAGCTCATGTTTTCGTGTTTTTTTCTTTTCCAATTCATTGCAATTGCATCTTCCTGACTTGTTTCATTCGTTTTTAAAAATTTTTAAATTTTAAAAAATTTCTTTGATTCATTACTCTTCATTTTCTTAATATAATTTGGTCAATGTACATAGTGGCGAAAATAGAAAAGTTCTTAACCTATACACTTTGCACAGAAAAGTAAGAATTTCTATACTTTGAATGTACAAATATATTGTATAAATATATTTATTATATAAAAAATATATAGAAATGAAATATTTTATTATATATTGAATTATTATTATTCTATCATTAAAATTATTATTAAAATGATTTAGAGATAAGATGTTGTATAAATATACTGTTCATAAACATTGTTCTATTTATAATAGTATTAGAAAAATCGAATTTTAAAGGAAAATTAAGAAGCCTATTATTTTTACATATAATTCAAAATTTTTTTAAAAGTAGATTTGAAAAATGGATCATTAAATGAGATATCTTCAAAAAGAAAGAGAATTATGTTTTGCTG
>NW_006263785.1:392593-393200 GCF_000469605.1 Apis dorsata | reverse complement strand
TTATGTAATAATAAAAACTTTTGTTGAGATCAAAAATAATGAATTTCTTTTTTTAAACATTATCTAATAGTAATAATATTTAAATTATACAAATATGTAAAATAAATTAACAAATAAAAAAATTTAAAAAAATACTAGATATCTTTATTAGATATCTTTCTATAATATAATCCCAAAAATTTCTATGTAATGTTATAAATATTTTAATCAATAGAAATTATAATTATATTCTAAGATATATATATTAAAATTAAATATAATTCTTTTATATATATTTGTTGATTTAATATATACATTTTCAAAAACGTTTTATAAATATAATATATTGCCAATAATTAATAATATTTATTATAAAAATATTATTGTTATATTAACATTATTATTATTATTGTATTTTTATTATTTTAACAAATTTAAGTACTAAAAAATAAATAATATATATATAACGTTATTAAAAAACCTAAACCAAGTAATTTATATATTGTTATATTGTTATGTATCTATATCAAAAAATATACTAGAGTAGTAAACAATTTATTATATAATTTTTAAAAAAACTCTTTTAATGTAAAAGAAATTATAGATAATGTTAATAGTTAGTGTTAAA
>NW_006263785.1:388975-392094 GCF_000469605.1 Apis dorsata | reverse complement strand
ATATATATATATATATATATATAATTTATATATAACTTAAAATTTTTTTTTAAGTTATAAACTTATATATATAACATAATAATAATTATATAATATATAATAAAATCATTGCACAAATCTATTATACATAAAATCTGTCATATGATTCCGTAATTAAATTCTGTAATTATATTCTGTCGAAAATAATTAATATTTAGATTGAATGATGATGCTATCATTATTATTATAAATATTATAATTGCGGGCAATTATATTGATAGTTGTTGCGAAAAGAATGATCGTCGATGATCGATATCCGATATTCGATACTCAATGTTGCGTATATGAATAATACAGGGTGATTCTTTTACTCAAAGCTAGTGACTGTCGAGTAATAATACCGATATGTATATGTAGATGCATAGGGGAAAGTGGAATAAAACGAAACTGATAAAATATTAATATTTTTCTTAAATAAAAAATGTAAATGGAAATATATAATAGAAATAATCATTGTAGCATTTTATGATTGATTATTTGATTGATTATGATCTTATGAAAATATTTTCTTGTGTATCACAAAAAATTTGAAGTACGGAAATTTCGATATATGACGTAATAAACTATTTAGTTTTTTTATATTAAGAAAGCATTACAATAAGTAAAATATTGCATTCTAGTTTTTATACTGTACTTTGCTCGTTTAACACCAATTTTTTATCATAAATTGAAATGTAAACATTATATTTTTTCTAAAATATTGCATATATAGGATAAAATGAATCATTTATATGTAGGGAAAAATGGAAATATTTGTTTTTTCTTCAAATTATTAAAATTGAACAATGAAATGAATAGTAATTCTATTCATATTTCATTTTTTGTTATGCTATTTATATTTATAATTATTTTATAGATTAATAGTAAATGTATTTTAACAAAAATAATATTTTAATATTATTTCAGAAAATATTAAAAATTTTATAAAATAAATTTTATTAAATAAATATTATATTCTTTTATAAATATTTTTTTATATTTTATTATATCATATCATATTATATTATTATATTATATTATATTATATCATATATTATATCATAATTATATCATTATATTTTATTTTCTCATAATCAAAAATCCAGTTAAAATTTCTATTTTTTTTTGTTAACAATTCAATATTAAGCATCTCATTTTATCTTATTTTTCTTTACAAGGTGTTTCCAGATATAATATAACTGAGAAAATAATGATATCTAAGATAAAAATAAATTGAAAATATAAAGTAAAATTTTTTTACTTTATATTCATATAAAGTTCTGTTTTTGTGAAATTTAAATTCACAAAAACCTATTATATTTTATAAATTAAAATAGAAAAATCGTTAAATTTAATTATTTACTATTCTTTAAAATTATATTAAATTGAATGAACGAATTAAATTGTATCTAATTACGCATTAGTATATTGTATAAAAAATTTTTCTTCTATATATTTTTCACATTTTCAAAAATCATGATTTTTTTCAATTATATAAATTTTTTAATTATCATAATTTCGAAAATATCCCATATGGACATCGATCTTTACTGTGATATAAAGAATAATCTATAGAATACAATAGTATACGTGTCTATATATGTGAAACAAAAATGAAATAAAATAAGCGATCAGTAGCAGTGGCTTTTGAATGACGGGGTAAGGGGGAATCAACCTGTATGTACTTGCATACTTATATCGTTCGGCCCAATTGCGATAGATTTCTTAAGTGGAGAGGGTCCTAGCGTGTCCTGGAGCAGTTTACCCACCATGACATCACCTATCACGCTCGCTCGAGCATGCTGCAACACTCTGCTGCCTACCTGCTTACCTTTTTCAATCTTTTCCTTCCCCTTCTCTTTTTTTCATCCTTCTCTTTTCCTCGTTCCAATTCTTCTTTCAATTTCAATTTCTCTTTCCTTTTTAATTTAAATAACGTTACGTTGAAAAAAGAAAAATAAAAAAAAAATAACAAAACCAATAATATTTTTATATTATCTTAATTTATCTTTAATTTCTTTGAGTTGGTACATAAATTTTATGTTAGAAATATTTTATATTTCTTATATTTTTAAACCATTTTTGGAGACTAATTGCATAAAACCTGTTCGATTTTCTATTAACATTATATTTTCTCATTCTCCTCCCTCCCTCCTCTCTTTTCTTCCATCGTCGCGAGCACACTCTCTCGGTGATTTTCACTTGGCGAGACGACGTAAGCCGCACATAAGGTGAAGGTATCGATTGCGCAACATCGATATTATGCAACTCGTAGCGGTTTCCTGCTGTTATCTAATTACCCAGAGTAGAGGAACTGCTCGACGAGAGGAGGTGGCCATTCTGATGAATCTAATTCGAAGAGTTTCGTTTCTTCACGCAATAGAGATCTTAATATTAATGTTCCTATAAACAAGCTGTAAATTTGAAATTGATGAAATTTATCGAATATCTGATATAGGAATAGCGACAGGAAAAATCTTTTACCGATCGATTCACGAGTTATTTTGTTTGGATTAGGTCATCGAGCTTTTCCAACCGCAATATACATATGCATTGTATCGCACTGATATATCGGTACGCGCCTACATAGCCACGTGCTCGAAACACCTTCAAGAGAGAAAACAGCCGATAATTCTTAATGCGAGATTGTCACTCTGCGCTCTCGTTTTTTCTTTTTTCTTTGGAATTTCTTCGGTTTTTAATAAGTTATACATGTTTATTAAATCCATTGTACAATAATTTATCTAATTATAATAACATTAGTGAATCGACATTTTAGAATTTTAGGATATTTTATATTATATTATATATCAAATATAGGAAATATAAGAAAAAATTTATTGGAAATAAAATTGGAAAAGGATTATTTGAAAATAATATTTCATTTAATCTATTTTATTTTTCCATGAAATATTAATTCTATATTTGAACTCTACTTTTTGTTTAATATTGAATTAATGCAATTGCAATATAATAAATTAGAAAAGATATAAATAATAAATAAATTTACTAACTTATTTATAAGTGCACAACAATAAAACAATTTACAGACAATATTTTTATATATAATATATTTATTTAATATAATATATTATAATATA
>NW_006263785.1:374632-388332 GCF_000469605.1 Apis dorsata | reverse complement strand
TTATATATTATATATTATATAATATATAAAATCAATAATGGAGCAGTAAGATTAATTATATAAATAGTAAATAGATTTTTTTATTTGTTAATTCTTAAGATTTATTTAAAAGAAGAATTTAAAAAAAAAAAGATTTTAAAATAAAAATATACTTATAATATACGAAATATACACTATATTTTATTTTTTACTTTATTTATTTATTATTTTTTACTATTATCTATTATCTATTTTATTTTTCTCATTAAAACATTAAAAAATGAAAAAGAAGCTATGATTAAGAAAAATAATAATTAGAGAAATAACAATGATTAAGAGAATAAAAATATGGAAAAAAAAACATCTATCTAAATGAAATCGATAACAATCTAGTATTTCTCACTTTTATAATGTTTAAGATAAGCATTTACATCTGTTCGTACATCTATTTTTCTCCGCTTAAAATACTCATGACATTCGAGAAGAATCATTCGTAGAAAGAAAATCGGATGGAAATTGTGATGACGTGGTAACTGATGAGGAGAAGCACGTTGGCGATGATGGTCGTCCAGGAAGTAGGTGCGTCGAACGTAGTTCCTACTTTCGAGGCCGAGACGGTTGTAATAGCAATCGGCATTGTCGTGGTTATTGTATCGTCGCATTTAAGACAGAGACAACAGAGATAAGAGAGATAGATGAAAGAAGACAGAAAGAGAGCAAAGTTGTTCGTAATCTGTGGGATAGGACGAAGAAGCAGCGAGGCATGTCCGAAGGAAAGGAAGCTCCACGGACCTCAGTTCCGCTCGTTCTCCTCTTCCTCCATCTCTCGCTGGTTCCCAACCTCTTTCTGAGGTTTCTTCTTTGGAAATTTAGCTGTATATATCAGTCTTATCCTCTACTTTAAAAGGATTATTTTTTATTTTGACTAGTGTAAACGTATTAAAATGTTTTAAGAAGTATGATATTTTTCAAAAAGATTCATATATATTGAATTTCAATCATATATTTGATAAATTTTAGTGAAGATAAAGTAAATTTACATAACTATATAACTAAAAAAATTTTAATAACTATGTGAATATTATCTATATTTATTAAAAATATATTTGTAATTTTAATATTACTTATTATTATTTAATCGTTTATAAAATATTTAAGTAATATTATTTTAATATTATTATTTTATCATAATATGATTTTTTTTATTGTCTCGTGTTTACAAATTGGATTAATCTTATCGTTTGTTTTGTAAAAAAAAGATTTTAGAAAAATCCTTAGAATGATGTAAAAAAATTAATTTACTAAGTAAATATTACTTATATTTAAAAATATAAAGTATTTGTAAGATATTTTACTTATTATTTATTTAATTATTTGTAAAATATTATTTTAACTTTCAATGATTTTTCCTTTTTTCTCTTGTGTTTACAAATTAAATTAATCTTATCTTATATTTTACAAGAAAAAAATCTTAGAAAAATCTAGAAACAAATTGCTTGTATTTTTTTTATATAATATATATCATTTTATTATGTAATATTAATAATTCATAAATTGATATATTTTTTACTATTTTAAATAAAATTATTCTAATGAATAAAAAAATTTTTTCACATTATTTCATAATTATAACATTTTAGATAAATCTGAAATAAATAAGAGAAAATTATTATTTTTTCTCTTATATAGTATATCGATTACATTGACTATTTTATAATTAAATTTATTTATAGTACTACTTAAATCGTAGAAAAATATAACAATTATTTATTATATGCACAAATCGATTTTATTTTTAATCTTTTGTCAAATATTTTCCAATCTGAAATAAAATGATTATTATTATTATTTTTGTTTTACATATTTATAAAATTTATTTTATTGCAAAACGATGATATTCCACATTATATGATAAGTCAATAAAATTTGTGCCTCTTACACGTTAATTTGGTGTGCCATCGTATTTATATCAATTCTTGCAAGAACATGTTACGGAGAAACTCGAATTCCTAACGTCTATCCTTGTGTCTAGAAACGCGTCTATGCGAGGTCGATTCTATTTTCGTTCGGGTATCCGTCAGTTCGACCTCTTCCTCTGATTCCGAGGAAATCCTATGCCCGACTTTCTTCCTCGCTTACTCGTATGAAATTTCGGCTGATTGCCAACAAACTCTGTAACAAATTTCAAATTTCTATCTCGAATAAAAGAATCTTCAATCCTGCTTTATCTTCATCTTATCTATTATTTACTATCAAACAATATTCTCAAGAAAATTTTATTGATCGAAAATAGAATTTAAAAAATATCTGATAAACGAACGAATTTTTGAGCGATTAAAAGAAAGCAATGAAAATAATACATTAATATTTCGAGATAAGGGAAAAACACAAGTTTAAAACGAGTTCTGAGTTAAAAGTACCGGTTGGAACGGTACGGTATTACGTATTATCTATAAGTTGGATATCTCTGTGTATGCATAGCTTTTCACGTGGCTTGGGAACACACAACGAGCCCGTTAGAGACACGCAACCAATACCGATGTGTTGATTTACACCACCAACTTTTGCATGACTCGATACTCTTCGATAGTTTACAGTTTAGGCTAAAATCATTACGTTACATCCGCGATCACGTATCATGGAATTGTGGCGGTGTCACGTATGCATCAGAGAAACACGGTATAACTTAAGATTCTAGAATCTCTTACACAATAATCTAATAATATTAAGTATTATTATTAAGTAAATATAATTGACAAATTACAACTTATAGCTTACAAATTATAAGTTATAGTTTATTTTTTAGAATTTTCTATTTTTCACATCAAATATATAAAATAATAAAATAATAAAATTTGTTTAATTAATATTTCTAAAATCTCATTCATTTTATTATCAAGATTTTCTTTTCCATATAAAAAATTATTATTATTCATAATAGTTATAAATTATGGTTTATAATATTTCATTAATAATATTACTTTTATAATTGGTGCAAAGTGACCCAGATGTTATTCGCGTATTATTTGAAAATCAATATGTATACGGAATAATCATATGTACCTACTGGTAAAACTGTATGCATTAGTGGATAACGATGGTTCCACGGCTGTCCATTTGGGCGGTTGTGCGATGTAAGAGTCGAAAGGCTAAGGCGCATACGTAATGCGTATCTAGAAGCGTGGGAGCCATGCTCGAACGGCTTCCTCTCACGGCACTGCCACGCTTTATCTTGCGTTTATAAATAAGCCAACAGCTCTCTTTCTTTCTCATGCGCGCGCACCTTCTTTCCTATTTACTCTTTCTATCTGTCCTTTTTTTTGTCTATCTATTTCTTTCTGTCTGTCTGTCTGTCTCTCTCTCTCTCTCTTTCTCATTGTCTATCGCTACTTCGTTCCATTCTCTATCTCTTTTCGTCCAGTTTTCTGTCTTTCACAGCTCGAACAACTCGACGGGCGACTCGACTAGAAGGAGGTGTGCTCTTCAGTTCCGGCTTCCAGCCACCCGAGTCTATTAATACTCGATTCTAGTCTCTAGTTTGCTTCCCCCGCTTCTCACCTTCTACACCCTTCCATCTCTCACCGCTTCACTACTCTATCATGACTCTTTGTCTCAACCTGTTCGCCCATATTGTTGATGTATGTAAGTACCAGTCCAAGTCTGTTATCTACGCAACCGAAATCTTACGAAAATAATGAATATAGGGATAAAGAATTTCTCGGGAATACGAAGAATTGTACAATTTTCGAACAAGTTTATTTTTCAATTCAATTTTTCTTTATCGAATTGATTAACGATACTTAATCCATTCGGACACGAGAAACACGGTAATAAAACACTTCCGATCAAAGATACTTAACTTTTATGAGATAATCTCCTATCTGATCTGAATCATTAAACTACTCTAACAATAAGTACTTTGTACGTGTATAGTTATAAAAAATTATATCATAATAGTTAATTACGATTAAAATTTTACGCTTAATTTTGAACATTATTTATAAAAAATATTATTTATTATATTTTGTTACTATTATTTTTTACTATTATATTTTCTAAAATTTGAAAAAAAATCTATTAAATAATAATTAGAAGAAAAATATTGAAAAATATACAAAACAGTAGAAAATATTTTTTTTTCATAATATATCATATTTCAAATTATCATATTTAAATTATAAAAAAATATTGTAATTTAAGAAATTAACATGAATATGAATATTTATTACGCATTTATTTCTGTTATTTTGTAAATTTTCTTTAATACATATACATATACATAATTATAAATATTTTTCTTTTATATTTAATAATAAATATTTTCAAAAGATTTATATTTTTTTTTTAATATTTTAATCGTAATTAATCACGAATATTTTTTACATTTTAACTTTGTTTTTGTAAAATTATATTATGCAATATTAAATTGATTATCTTTTTAAAATCTGAATTTGTACTTATAATATGATATATTTTTATCATTTGGAATATTATTTTGAAATATTTTTTAATTAATCTAGTAATTAATCTAATCAATGAATGAAATAATGATGATAATAAAAATTAAATAAATTTGAAATTACTATGTGTCATTTTTGATTCGGTCAACGTACTTCTTAATTTTGATAATCTGACAATTAAATAAATGATTTATAAACTTTAAACTTTTATTTATATAATTTTTTATTATAAGATATTATAATGAATCATTATTATCAGAATTATAATATTCAAAATAAAAATATAATATTCAAAATGACAATTTTGTATAACTTATAAATTATATATTGTATTAAAAATATTCTCTGTCGAGATTATATCTGAATAATGATATCTATCTTGTTTTTATGTTGTTTCTAATTGTCTAAGACAATTTAGAAAATAGGCAAAATTTATTTGTTTCATTTTGCGATTAGAAATAATTATTGATTGATAATTATATCAATAGATAATTAAAAGACTTTCCATGAATCGGTCAATCATCGGTCAACGTGAACGATTATTTGGTATTTCCTTATGCAAATAAAAACGTGAAATGGATATAAAATAATTTGTTTTCAAGAATGATTATCTTTTTAATCATTGTTTTCATTTTATATTGACTGCGAATAATTAATTAATTAAAATAGTTAAAAGATTAAATTTAGACATTAATTAAGATATTAATTTATAATTTTGATGTAAATGTTTGACACTTGGATATGGAGGAAATAATATAAATAGATACTATTAATTATTACAATTTCATCAAATTATCAATTAATACATAAAAGTAACGAACTTATGATGAAAAGATAAATAACAATTTGTCAGGAAATGCGATAACTTTTCTGATAAAAAAAAAAATATAAAATCTGGCATATTTAAAATTATATGTGTTTGAAATATTATTTCAAATAATTTATTTAAATAATTATTTCGAATAATTATAAATTAATAATTTCATTTTATAAATAAAATTATATAAATATTTAAATAATATTATTTAAAATAAAATAGTCCAGCAAAGAAGAAATAAATTTTTTTTATTTCAATAAGAATTTTCGATAAGTTTCAAGCGACATAATGATCTATCAATTGGAGGAATGCGTTTTTGTCACACATGGTGGAAGTGCGTGATGTTCGCACGATTATCGGCAAGACACGGAATCCGTGTCGACGCAAAGCGGAATCCGCGTGGCCAAGGAATGCACTCAATTATGCAGGACACTCGAATCACGAAGCGAAGATATTCTAGTCGCGTGTCCGCAACCAAATCGGTTTCGATCGATTGCGGCTATTGCGAGAATTATCACTCTCCCTCTGCTTCTTCAACCACTGAACTGACTGATGAAGAGTTGCTTGCAAATCAATTAATTTATAATATTCAATTAGAAAATTCTTATCGTTCCATAATTGTAATGAAAAGTATAGTTTAGAGAATTTTTAAATTAAGAGAGTTTTCGTTTGAAATGAAAAAATAATAAATGGAATTAAATTATTAGATTTATTTTAGATGTTTGTAAACAAATTTTAAAACTAAAATTGTTGTTGTTGAGAAATAGATTATTTTCAAATGATATTTAATGTTTGATTATTTCAAATAGTAATAGAAAATTAGAGATAAGAAATATGTAATAAAACTTTTTGTATATTAAACAGTCTCAAATAGTAGTGTTTGAGATAAAAGATAAAATTATTTGCATAAAATTATTTCCTTGATTATGTTGGATATATTAATCAAAATAATATTTAAAACAATTATTTGATTTAATGAAAATAAAAAGTATTTCAATTATATATCTATATATTTTTCAATATAAATTTTTAAAATATTTAATTGAAATATATATTTATTTTTCTTTATTAAACATGTAATACAATATATATAATGTTATTTTCATGAAATATAACATTATTAATTGTAATTGTATATTATTGAATTCAATACAACATTATTTTCATGAAATTCTGTCCAGCAATTGGGATTATATTTTAACATTTATATTTATCATGTCATAAAGTGAATGAAAGATTAATATTCACGTATATTTATTCTTTAATTAAGAAATTTGAAATGAAAAATTTTTCGAATATCTAAATCTTTTATAAATTTATTTCTATGTTTATTCTATATTTTGTTTTTAAATTTATTTTTATTCCATCCATTAATGTAATTATTATTATGATAATAAAATAAAAATAATATTTCGTTTCAATAAAATTACTTCAATAATAATTTCTAATATTTTTTATTTAAAATATGTTCAGCGTTATATATATAATAAGAAATTAAAAATAGCAAAAATGCAAAATAAAAAATATAAGAAAAAATAATAAGAAAATAATATTATCACAGAAAAATATTTTTATATTTTCATAAAATCAAATAATAAATATCTAAATATCAAATAAAATATTAAAATAATTTATTTATTATTATTTAAATAATATTATTTAAGATAAATAATATAAATATAATAAAATAAAAATGTTATTCCAATAATTATATAAAAAGTTTATTTTGATATTAATCTTAATATTATTTCGATATTAATACTAATAACAATTATATTAAAATAAATTTTTAATAATCTTTCAGAATTTTTTAAAAATAATTTTAAAATATATGTCTTAATATAAAATTACTTTTTTTTATATTCTTATATAATTTTAAATGACGAATTAAATTCTGAATGTTCATTTCTAAAAAAAAAATCAACATTTAAAATATAAATGTCAAATGAAAAATATTAAAAATATACTTCTGTAAAGTAATATCAATATTTATAATCGAATAGATGTCTAGAGAAAAAAAAGACATATTAAAAAATTTTTTGAAGTGAATTTTTCTAAGAAATATGGAAGAATTATTCCAAACAAATTTACTATGATACAGAAAATACTTTACCAATATTTATAATATGCAACATTTTTTATCTTTAATTATATTAAAGATAAAAAAGATGTGAAATAAAAATATATATCATTAAAATTCTTATCAAACTTTTTAATTATTTACTTTCATTAAAAAAAATTTATTTTTATTGTAATAAATTGATAAACAATATCAAAATAATTTTATATTTGCTTGTAATCAATAAATTAATTTCTTCTTATTGAATTATTATTTATTTCTCAAAGTGAAAAAGAAATGTACGTTACATTATTAAATTGTATCAATAAATACTTCTTATGTTTTTTTAAATTGTCATTATCATCCACTATTATTGTATCAAATATACTTTTCTCTGTTCCTTATATCAAAATGATGAAAAATGACAAAAGGACGTAGAAGATAAGAAGGATAACCGAACAGAGAAAAGTTTAGCAATACACGTTGATGTTGGCGCAATCGAGGAATTCCTTCTGTCAGTCGAAGGAAGGAAATTGCGTTGCCCAATTAGAAATCGCGGGAGACCGCAGAAAGAAAGGCTAAGAGAGAGCGAGCAAGCCATGAGGAAGATGGAATGAGCAAAGTAGAGGGAGAGTGAGAAAAAGAGAGGGAAAAAGGTTTCGAAACATCATACATACTAAGTTGCCACGTTTGTACGATTATTCAATTCGATTTATCTTTTGCTTATTTAAATGCATACGCACGCGCGTGGACATTTTCTCAATTTCATTACCTATACCAACTCTTGTTTGAACAGCTGTATCTTTTCATCGAACGAAATTTTCATCGTCATCAATCGTCATTGATATCTAATGATAAAAATTAATCACAATTGTTTCAGTATTTTATTTATCTCGAAATAATTATTAAATGCACACTTGTACGTACATATATATATATATATATATATATAGTAATAATCGAATTTATTGATTATAAGCATTAGAAATATTTGGATTAGTTATACAGAAAAAAATTTATATATATATATAAATGTAAAATTAATATTTTTTTTAAAAATATTTGTTGAATTAAGTCGTGATATTTTTATCATTTCGGGGATAAAAGTACAAATTATTTATCATGTAAGATATGAGGAAACAATGATATTTGTATATCATTATCACATGTTATTAATATTCAATATTTAAGAATTTTCTTTGCATAATTCTTTACATAAAATTATGTTATTTAGTCTTAAATGAAAATGAAAATGATTTAAATCCATAAACTTATATTTATGTGTTAAAATAGTAAATGATAATGAAACCTTGTGATTAAATATAATATTTTATTTCATATATTTTAAAATTGTACTTTTTTATGTATATCTAAAAAAAATATATTATATATTCTTTATAAATATATATTCTTTAAAAGTGACTTGTGTTGATCGTGTTTGATAAAGAGAATAGATTGTATTTTTTAAAAATATAATTATTTTTCATGACTGAAAAAGTTTCAATATTGTAAAATTAATATAAGAAACATCAAGTTTCGCTATCTGAACACATAAGTAAGAAATAATTCAAATTATCAATTCTACTTTAAATATTGTTATATAATTTTAATTTCAATTATTAAAAATAATCTTTCTAGATAATCTATAATATAATAATTTGAACAAACATTTAATAAAAGAAAAAAATTAAAATAATTAATTTTCTAATCGAATTAATTATCAAAATTTAATTTTTTAAACATATGAAATGGTATAAATCAAATAAATCAAATATAATCAAATAAAAGTTTACAATTATTATTTCTTTTGTTTTATTAATAAAAGATATATTAATTATTTTTAAACTCATATAATTTTCTTTTTATTAAATGATCTTTTTTTTTATTATACATGCAAAATTAAATATCATGAAAAAAAGTGAGAAATATTTAATTTTTATCTCAATATTGTAATACTTAGGTATCTTTTTATCTTTTAAAAGTAAAATTTAAAATTTTATATGCTTTGCTTTAAAAATTTTCAAATTTTGCATTTATTTTGTTTATTTGATATCTATATATATATTTATTATTGATTCGCACTTCAACTTTACAATTTTTTTAACTAAAAAATTATTAAAATTAAAAGTTAAATTATTGAAAATTTTAGATATTAGCATAAAAGTTAATGAAAAAAATGAATAATATTTCGAAATAATTAAATGAAGTTTACAATTCTTTTTTCTTTCGTTTCATTTAAACGTTCTTCTTTCTCTCTTTGTACTTTTAAGGAATTATATTATTCTATCATCGTTTAATTCTCCATCATAATCCAGTATAAACGGTTGAAAACGTAAAGGAGAATAATTAAAGAAGAAGAAAAATAAAAGAAAAGATTAAAATTGAAAAAATAGTAAGAGATAACTACAATTACATAAATTTTACACCTTATGCGAATTCAACTAAATTTTATTATCAGATCTAATAATAATTCTGTTTTATATGAAACATTGTATATAATCCATAATAATAATAAATGAAGCAATTTTTTTATTAATGAAATATCGTTTTGAGAATATGAAATTAATTCTTAATATTTCAATATTTTATAATTTCGTTTTTTTAAATGCAATGATAGAGCAAAATTTTAAACTATAGGATATTCATTGTTTTAATGCTCTATTAACTTTTATAAAAAATATTTCCAGATGAAATTGTATAAACAGAACATAAAAAAAAAATAATAAAAATTTTAAGATTGATTTCATGTCTTTGAAAAAATTTCTATCGTTTAAAAAATATATGCCAATAAATTTGTATATAACTCATATTTCAAATAAACGGAAATATTCATTAAAATCAAATTTTTCGAAATAAATGAATTTTTTTATAAGCATGTGAATACATTTTTCATTGTAATGTATTTTTCATTGTAAAAGGATAGAAAAAGTGAAGAAACTGGGAAAAAGATATTAGAAATGAGATAATGAATAATAATTAATAAATCGAAAAAAAAAAATAAACAAGAGAATAGATAACAAACACGTAGAAGAAAAGATGTGCGAAAAAGATGAAGAATGGAAATAATTGACATAAACAAAGCATGAAACACGAACAAGGAAATAAGAGAGAGAAAAGGAGAGGAAAGAAGCGGCAGAAAAAGAAGAGAAGGGGCAGAGGAGGGGATCGACGTCATTTCAGTCGTCCTCCCGGATGTGCAACATCATTACACGGCATTCTTCGAGGCTGCAAGATCTCCCTTTCTTTCTTCCTTCGGTCGATGCGTTGACGTAACCGCGACAAAGCAAATTCCTTTTCCCAAGACATGAAACATATTCTGGTTTGATTTCGATTACTCTGAACGATAATTTTAATAACTAAGCGAATTTTCAAAATTATTGATTATTATTTGCACGTTATTCGACTTTTTACTTTACTTTTATTTGTAAATAAATTTTTTTTTTAATTTTTATTTATATAATTGATTGTTTATATATTCATCATACAATTAATTTTATAAATTTTTGTTTGAAATTGAAAATAAATATTATTAAACAAAAATTTATAATATTATTTCAATAAATAAAATGTATTAGTGAAAATAATTTTGGGTGAAAAAAATTGGATTGAATTTAAAAAATTAAATAAAAATTAATTTAATTAAAGTAAAATTAGATTTAATTAATTAAAAAAAATTATAAAATATTAATTTATAATATTATAATATTATAATATATTTATAATTTATAATATTAAATAAAAGAAAATAATACTAATTAATAATATAATAAAAAATAAAGATTAAGTAGCTAAAAGTTATTCAAAAATTAATATATGTCAATTTATTTTTTAAATATTGAATCTGGGAGAGAAAAGCAATTTTTTTTTAGTTTTTTTCTAATTAAAATAATAAAATTAATTTAAGTCAATAATTCAAATCAACATTTAAATGCATTATTTTATAATATTTCTGCTTTCGAACTTCGACTTTACAAATCAAAATTTACCTCTATGAGTTAAACTTTTATCACCGATGCTTTTTACAATTCAAAGTACATATTTAATTATGTGTCAGTAACCGACCATTCGATACTTTCTCCTTCTTTTCAATTAAAATTGTCTTAGTTAAAAAATTGCTTTCAGTTAAAATTGCGAATGTCCGAAAACAAAAGACGACACTTATAGATTTCTCTTTCTTCGAGTACTCATCAATTGGAAAAATATTATTTCCCATACAAAGTCTTTATATGCCAAGTTTCGTTTATTAAATCTCTCTTACTAAAACTTACTAAAACTCCATAACTCGAAGATTTTAGTTCTTTCTTTGAAATTCGAATTATCGAGATTCTTTTGTATTTTAAATATTCAAACTACAAAACGAAATAATGTTGTATCAAAAATTAAAAAACCATTCTATAAATATAATATAAATATTATGTTAAATAATAATTAATTTTTATCTGATGTTATAAATTATTTATAAATATATTTATATATATTAAGTTATAAATGATTCTTTTTAAATATGATACAGAGTTAAAGGCAATGTTATTGGTCCGGCTGGATTTTCCGGGGGTTGTCAGACAACAAAAAGGTTCCCAAGGAGGCGTAACATTAATCATGGGACAGGTATGTGCGAGGACTCGAGGTCGAAATCTCTTTTTTTTTCTGAAAGAACGATGATCTACAATAGAATTCTCCCTGCTTACGTTTACATCTGATCGATCGAAGAAAGAATCCTCCTGAAAAGTTACCGGCTCCTTTCTACCCATCTTGGGAATCTATTAGATCTTGGACTTGAATTCCAAGGAATCTTGTTCTAGAAGAACCATGGACACAACATTTTTTGAAAAAAAAATTTCAATGTCCAAGCATCGGATTTGTCTCTTACATTCGTGTTAAAATTTTTTCTAAAATCTTTTTTTTAGCTGTTGACATCACAAAAACAGCTGTTATATATATATACATACATTTTCTTTCTTCTTTTTTTAACCGATTTTCTTTACAGATTACTAATAAAATTGTTGCCAATTATAGCCATTTAAATAATAAATATAATTTAATGTAGAAAATGATTTCAATCAAACAATTGACAAATTATTTTCTCGCAATAAGTGAAATATGGAATTTTTAAATGTAATATGCGAAGTTGACTGATTTGATTGACAAATCATTTGACGTTTCCGTCTTCTCTTTCTCTCTTCTTTCTGTAAGATCCTTTCGAAAGGAAAAAAGAAGATTGAAGAAAAAGATTGAGCATAAGAATCGATGGTACTCATAAGCCAGCCAGGATATAACAGGTAAAACAGGTTTGTGGGCGTCCAGAAACGTGGGCTACCTGCATCATTTCTTGAAGGGGTCCTTCTTCAAACTCCTGCCTGCCGATTCTTGCGGAAGAAAACGGAAGAAAGGGGAGAAACGCGGCACCTATGCACCTGTTCGTTAAGTAACAACGATTAACGTCTCTAAACTACCGGTCCGTGATTTTATCTTTAAAGAAATAGTGACGTACCGAGAAATCTTAACTTTTCGTTGAAATCATTCTCAAAACCGCATCATAAATAATTTTGAAGAAATAAGTGATTCATAAAAAAGATATTTGAGTTGTTGAAAAAAATGTATGAATTTTTTGTTAATAAAGATTTCGTTTTTTTAAGTCCTTTTAACTGATGTAAATTTAAATTTCATAATTTAAATTTGATTAAATTTAAATTTAATTAATAAATTTCATGAAACTTAAATTTAATTAAATTCAATTTAGTTCAATTTTATTAATGATTTAAATTCAATTAATTAATTTTAATACAATTATATTAATTTTAATAAAATTTTTAATAATATAAATTTACTTAAATATAATTCATACAACATACTAAATTTAATATAATATAAGCGAATATATCTAAACGAATGTATAAATAATAATTCTTAGTGAAAAAGATTAGAGAATAAGAATTCGGTTAACAATCGAAAAAAAAAAAGAGATTATATTTTTAGAGGTCGTTGAAATATCGACTTCTTATCTCTTATCAGCTTATCAGAATTATTTGACGTGATTACTCTTCGTTAGATTCGGTAATCTTTGTCAGACCAATGATGCCTCTCTGATTATGAAACTTCTTTGACTATGAAAATTCTTTCGATTAAAACTAAATCGAATTTTGTTAACCTAATTAATCCTTTTAATTTAATTGATTCATCATTTTTTTTTAAATTGATAAATTCTTGCATTTTAACAAAATATTGGTACAAATTTAAAAAGATATTAATCAATTATTGTCAATTTTATTATATTATTTATAAATTTATATTCTATCTATCTTTAAATTAAAAATTATATAAATTTTAAACACTAATGTTAGCACGTTTATTTTATAATTAATAATTTTTATATTGTACAAAAATT
>NW_006263785.1:374216-374619 GCF_000469605.1 Apis dorsata | reverse complement strand
TATATATAAGAAAATATTTATAAAAATATCTGAATAAACTGAAAAGAATATAGAATTACATCGATATAAATTTAATTTATTTCAAATAAAAGATGAAAATTAAAAAAAAGAATAAATCGCCATTGATCTAAAAAAATGATTCGACCTCGGGCAAACATTTGAGCTCGCAAAAAGGCAGGTCCGCGTCAACAGTCAGGATCGCGATTACGAGGAAGCTACGAGGAAGTCGGTAATGCCCCCTCCAACGTCCCATGGTATTTCCCACTCGATTACAACGCTTCGATTATTTCCGTTCGCGCCGTATAACCGGCTATCCATCTATCCTTGTTCAACTGAAAGGGTCGCGCGTTCCGGTGGTCCATTTGTCTCCGTTCGTCGAATGCATTATACGGCACGGCAAGCC
>NW_006263785.1:366764-374118 GCF_000469605.1 Apis dorsata | reverse complement strand
GCGCATGCGCGTTGACGCAAGTATCTCTCAGCATGTGAGAGAGAAGTGGGGGGAATGGCGGCAAGCTTCCAGTGGAGATCGCGACTCGCGGCTCAGTCGCTCGCTAGCTACGAGATTGAATTGATTAATTTTATTGTGTATACATCACTTTCAGACACTCGCGAGACGAATCAAATCGTGTCCAAGGTGAAAAGATACTCATTTTGTATTTCGCATCCTTCTTGAATTTGTCTAACTGCTCTCTTGTAAACCTCCGATAACCTTAAAAAGACTCGGTGAGTAAGAGACGAACAAGAGTGTCAAAGAGAGGGAGAGTGATTCGAGTGTGCCGACTGTGATACACTTAGCCGCGTAGATAGCCGCTCTGTGATATACGCGTACATACATGGATATTTCGATATCTCTGGACTTTTCTCGTATGGACACGAAAAGCTGTTAATAGAGATATTCGAGCTTTTAATATTAATTAATTGTTAATTGCGGATCCTACTTATGTGCAAAGATAAATGGAAAATTCATCGAAGATATTGGATATGGATATATAAATAAATACGTACAAGATAGTGCAAACTTCTGTACGTAAAAAGAAGACGGTGATAAGAGGGATACGGAGAGGGACGGAGAGAAATAGAGAAGAGTAGCGGAAGAAAAGATACACGTGCGCGTGGTCGGTATCTCGAGGATACCTGTGGATGCCAGGCTGGAGTTGCGACGTATTAGGACGCGGATTTCTGTCCGATGACCGCCGAGGAGATTCATTTCGATTCACTAACCGATCTCCAGCATTGATATTACGCCGCATCAGACGGTTTATCAGCTAAGTTACAACTGAGGTAATAATGTTATTCTATTTTATATATATATATTTTTTTGATTTTAATTTTTATTAAGCTAAACATCATTTTTTAGATAATTATGCGAAAAATTTATTTTATTATTTCGTGATATTTTTTGATACATATAATTATTTTTCCTTTAATTCAATATTATATCATTAATCCATTTATTTTTGTATTTTCTATTTTATTAATGATATTAAAATTAAAAATGATAAAAATTAATATAATGTTTGCAAAATGATTTTGTAGAATTTATTATATATAGATTCTAAAAAATGATTTAAAATTTATTTGAAAATTGTAATTTTCTTAAGTTTAAGATAAATTTTATACAATTTTTCTTGAAATTATATGTTTTTTTAAAAATGTATGTTTATAATCAGCATTAATGTTATATATATATATATATATATATAACATATTTTATAACATTATATATATTAAGAAAATGAATAATTGTTTTGCCTTATCATACTAATTTCTTTTTATACTAATAATTGGTTATTTAACATTGCCAATTTACTAAATAACATTTGTTAATGTTATAATTTATAATTATTCTTAATTGCATTATGAAAAAAATTTTATTTTTATTTTTAATTATTTTAGTATTCTTCATTTTTTATGACAAATTCAAGAAATTTTATAATATATATTTTCAATATTCTTTTTATAATGACATGTATTAATTTATAATATCTTATGATTTATTATATTTAAATTTCCTTTATCATATAAAATATAATAAATTATGAAATTATGGATTATTCTTATTAGCATGTTTTCTTATTTAAATTAATAATTTATTGCTTATGATGACTGCAAAATTATTGCAAAATAATTCGTATTGATCTTATAATAGCTTAGTATGTTAATTTTCGCTTTCCGGAAGTAGTATTAAAATACATAGAAGACAATTTATCGCAAAACATCCGAGACAATTGTTTAATTTTCTCTCTTTCTGCTTATCAATGAGTTTCATTTAAATCCGAAATCAGTTTAATTAATAATTTTCAAGCGTCATTTAACTCATCGAAGAATGTCATCGAATTTATGATTTATTACTATGATAAGAAGCTTATCAGTGCAAGATATATCAATCGAAATTTTAGGTTTTGTAAATAAACTTTCTTTATCTTTCTTTTATGGTAAAAGTGTAAATTTCGTTATATTTATATATAATGAAAAATATTTTTGACATATGCAATTTGTTCTTTTCTCATTGCAATTATTTGTAATTTTATTAATTTAATCTAAATTACGATCATAAATTGAAAACAAAAAAAAGATTAGAAGAAAAAATAATCATTATATAGAATTAGATTTTACATAGATAATAAAAGTTATAATAACTTTTTTATTCTTTTCAATTTAAAAAAAAGTTGAAATTAAAATAATTGGATAATTTTATATTATTTAAAATTAATTTATTTTTCTATATTTAAAACAAAATTATTATTTCTTATATTAATATTTGCTAATAGAAAATGTAAATTTTCCAATTTTACTAAATTTTTCAGAATAATTAAATATATTTTATAATATATATGTTAATAAATATATTAAATTTATTATAAATATTATGCAATTAAGTAATAAATAATACAATTAAGAATTTCTAATAAAATCATACAAAATCATCGATGGCTAAAATAGAATTGAAAATAATGAAAGAAAAAAAATTGACATAATTCTTTTGTTTCCTATACTTCAATTTCTAACTGTATGAAGGATTTATACACCTTTCCTCCTGTTTTCTTTTCCTTCTACTCATGCCTGCGCACGCGTAATAGGGTCGCGCGCACGCACACTACTGACGCAAGTATACAACACGATGTGACGGCTAAGCGGAGCGGCTGTTGCTTACGCTCCTTGATCGTTATTCAGGAAGTTGCACGTTATCATTTACATAACACGTGAGCTCGAACAAAATCATGCATAATTCCTTCCTCCTTAGCGCAGCCGCGTTACCGCTTCTCTTTTTATTTTCCTTTTTTCCCCAATTGAAAAAAAAGAGGAATTTATTCCTGTCATCTTTCTCATTCGCCAAACCCGTATTTTTAAATCTGCGCCAGACAAGCGTCTTCTTTATCTATAGTAGGTCTGTTGACTAAGATCCGGCCAGCGGTTTTTTGACACATTTACTTTACAAGTGATTTTTGCGATCGAATTATAACGACTTATGTTAATATTTGAACACTAGAATATATTAAAAATTATGGTTATTTATTGTTATATTATATTTATTGTTATAATATTGTTATATTTATTCGTTATAGTATTATTGAATTATTGATATAAAATTTATTATTTATTATATATCAAAATAAGAAGTTTTTTGCTCAACAAGCTATAATTTAAATAATATATAATTTAAATAACGGGGAAATTTGTAAAAATATTCATAATAATTTTGCTATAAAAACCATTGTATTAATTTAATCGGTAGTACACACTGAAATTTATAAAGATAGATATAAAATATATGTAACTTTCTTACTCTCTGAATATTTTTATGATGTTAGCTTTCGCTATTACTTAATTTATCGCTTATTCTACAAAAAATATATGTCTTAAATAAAATTTGTTTTTATTAATTATTAAAAATAAATATTTTTTATATAATTTAATTTTTTATATAATTTTTTATATAAAAATAATTATATAAAAATATATAGAACAATGATTTCTTGTGTATTATATTGTATTACACTATGGTGTAATAATCTTTTAAATATATTCGTACAGTAACATAATTATGCAATAGATTAAGAAAGAAACAATAAAAAAAAAACAAAAAAAAATATATCAAATTTTATAATCTAATTTAAATATTTATATTCATATGTTTCATTGTTTCATATTTTTCATTAAATTGTATGCTATTATATTTATAAAATATTGCTATCTATCTAATGAATATTAATTATAAATTAATTTTTAATTATAAATTAAATTTTACTAGATTTTTCATCGTTATCATTAGATATTAATTTTCAATAATTGACTATTTAGAATTAAAATTGAAAAATTAATTTTCAAAGAGAAACAGAATTTTTTTTTAACTATGCTTTTAAACTTAATTTTTAACTTTCTAATTCTTCTTTTTATGATATTATTTATAATAACTTTTCTTATATCATAAATTTATTGATATTTTAAAATAAATATATAAAATAATATATGCAATACAGCTAAATTGAAAATATTTACAAACAATATTTCTTATATGTAAAAGAATATTCTGAAAAAAAATTAAATTTTTGCAAATTATTTAATTTTATTTTAAAAAATGTATAAAATTAATAAATTTAATAGTTATCTTTAAAAATGTATAATTTATTTTATCAAATACAAATTTTAATTTGAATATTTCTATACAATGCAATTTTTATTCATTCTTACAAGTAATATATAGTAGTAAATAAAAATTTTTCTTTTATATTTTGTTCCATTTTATTGATTAATTCGAATTTATTCATAGTTATTGTCACACATTTTTAGCCTAACAAATTGAAATTCATCGAACCAACGAAAAAAAAAATTTAATTTTCGAAAAATTAATATGCTGATATATTATTTTTATCAGCGTACGAAAAGAAAAAGTATTATTCTAACTAGAGAATGTTCGGTTGAAAGGTTTTTACGTCCATTTTCTATCGCAGTGAAGAGACTTGATAAGAGGTTAAAGGGGAGAAACGGCGTAGGAGGAAGAGGAAGTGGGCGGTAAGGGTGGTGGGAGGGTGAGAGAAGAAAGGCTTTCGAAACGTAATTCCGGCCGGAAGAGCCGGGAACCCGGAAGTGAGAAAGGAAGCACTACGATAGGGTGGTAAGGGAGATGGAAAATTCTCCAGAGCCTCGAGGGAAGGCTCGATCGATCGTTAAGATCACGGACGAGGTGTCGACATCTAACCATTGGCAAATTTCTAGCAACTCCTTTCGTTATTTTTACCTGATTCAAGATAGATTATTCAAAGATTATTTTTCCATCTTTTTTTATCATTATATTAATTAATAATATTATAAATTCTGGAAATTTATATTTATATTTTAATATCTCATGAAAGTATTCGAGTACTTTGTTATAAATGAAAAAGAAAAACAATTACACAACAATTACAATAATATTATATTAACATACAAAATGTTAAGAAGATCGATTATTGAAGCGAAAACAAGCATAAAAATTGATATACAGAAATATTGATTGAGATTTATTTATTAAAATTATTTATAAGCAACTGAAGTTTGCATTAGATGAAGTAGGGGATAGATTTAGATAGCTCTGTTTTCGTTACTGTTTTATCTCTTTTTTATTTTATTTCTGTGAATTTCTTCATTTGATCTAACACAAACTTCAACTTGTTTCTAACTTAATAAATAAGTCTTAACCAATATTTTTCTATTCTATACAAAATTTTTATATTTTTGATTTTTAAACTTAATTTTTAATCTTTTAGAAACTTTTCAAAGATATCACAAATATATTAACAATTATAATATTAACATTATATACACAAAAACTTTTTTATTATCCAGATTTTAGATTAATTTTCTTGTGAAATAATGTTCAACTATCTTCGTAAACATTTATATTTTAAATTTTTATTTTAATCTTTATGATGATAAAATCTTGAATTTTTGAATTAAATATATATATATTTAAGTTACATATACATATTTAAATTTTTTTTTTTTAATTTCTCAATAGATTTAAATCACGAAATTACGAAATAGATATATTATAATTCTATTAGAATATTCTCTGTTAGAATATTCTTAAAATTAGTATATCTAATTGACTAAATTTAAATATTTGTGGAATTTTTTTTTGAATTAAATCCTTTGAAATACGAAGAGTAAAAATTAAATTATATTTAATATTTTTTCTTTATTTTAAATTATATCACAATCAAATACGTAGAAAATACACATGGAAGGTATAAAAATAGATATAAGATAAAACAAAATACATAATAAATAACATAATAAATAATAATGTATTATTTTAAATATATGAATATGCAAACAAATATAATTTCACTATATTATTTTGATAGTATAGAATAATAATGAAAAGATGAAATTCTCTAGTGGAAAAGAAAAATAAAATAATGAAATATTAATGCAATAATTTTGTATTTTAATTTATATTTATTTACATTCTTAAAAATATAATAGATTTTAAATTTTATATTCTAAAATATTAGAATTATGTAATAAGTTAACTTATTGCAAAGAATAAAATGTAATTTCCTTGAATTCCAATTATCAGTACCTATTTTTTATGATTTCATACGCATGATTTTAATTTGCATTTACTTTTATTATACACGCATAGAGATATCGTTGGATAAGAATTATACAAAAAATAGTCATTATTGTTTCTAGTGACTCAATAAAGGAAATGAATAAGAATTTTCCAAGAAGCAATAGAGGGGAAGATAGGAATATAAGATAGAGTAGAAATATAAGAAGACTTTGATTTGTATATAGCATTGAAATCTTCAATAATAATTATAAGTAAAGTAAAATTACAATGATCTTTCATAAAAGTCATTGTCATTCATTAATTTTTTTTGTTTTTATTACCACAGGAAATTTTTTTGTGTACATATTTTAATAAAATTATTCTAATTTATTTTATAGTTTTCAAACAAAAAGCATTTCATTGAATAATAATCATCAATAATATAAATCATCATAGAATATTAATAACAATTTTATTCCATTTATTTTATATTCCATTTTTGATTGTGATATAATGACAAGAAATAAAATGATAATTGCAGTTTATTTATAATAATGAATGTTTATTAATGATAAAATGAATTTCATTCATTTGATTAGATAGAATAAAGAATTAACTAAAAAAAAGGCCTAAAAAACTAAAATTTGGAACTATAATTTGAATACTTTTCATATTTATTATGAGACTATATGATTGTTTCAGAATGTATAATAAAATTTATATTAGATATGTTGTATTAGTTACAAAAAAACAAAATGATTTATGATTTTATATTTAAAACTTTTATGCTATACAAATTTTGTCAACACGCAGTTTCATTTTTCAATTATTCCCAAAAATTATAATATCACGTATTATCATTCGAATTTCTAATTTCATTTTAATTTAAAAATATAAAAGATTTAGAAGTTTATAATATTTATATTTATACAACATATTTTATATAAAATTTTCGTAAAATATTCGTTAAAAAAAAAACAGAAAGAAAATAAAAAATCTCGTATTTCTACTTTCTCTTTTACTTGAATGAATATAATAAAAGAATATTCTACGTTTTTCAAATCTTTTGTTGGATTTTCAAGATAAATATTTGAATAATACCAATACAAATTTTTTATGAAGCATTTCCTTATACAAATTTCAAATAATTTATAAATTATCTTTTTCAAATTAAAGTTATACTTATACAAACTATACTTATACAAACTAAAGTTATACTAAAGTTATACTAATAAGAATATCTTTCATACATATCATATTATAA
>NW_006263785.1:362939-366580 GCF_000469605.1 Apis dorsata | reverse complement strand
AAAAAAAATACATGGAATACATGAAATATATATTTTTGAAGAAAAAAAATTAATCGCATAATAAGAAATATTCCAGAATACATATCCGTCTGATTCTCTTCTTCTTACACCGCAAGGAAGAGAACCGGTCTGTATCCGGACCGGAAGCGCGGACCTTGGACTTTTCTTTTTCGCTATCTTCGTCTTGTTCTTTCGTTCTTCTTTCGAAGAATTCGAGGAGCGGTCAATTCGATCTTCTTCCCTCCACTAATCTTCTCTTCTTTTGTATCTCTTGCTTCCTTTTTCCTTTCTCTGTTTCTCGAGAACCAATGCTCTGGAGAAGTATCCCTTCCTTCTCTCGTTCGTCCGGTTAATTCCAAGAGAGAGCAAAAGGAAGCAGACGGTCGCGATAGATAGCATCCGGTTCCCTTCTTTCGAAGAAAACTCGAGGAGGAAGTCGCGTTTAAAATATTTTCGTCGGTTCTTGTTCTATCGGTTCTTTTCCTTTCTTCTCGATTCTTCATCACTACTTGTTCTGTAATCTTAGTATTTTTTAGAAAAAAATGACCAAAATCTTTTTTTGATTGAAAATCTTTGACATGAAAGATTAACGCGAAAAATTTCGACGTTAATCATTTATCTTCAGGAAGCAAAAGATATGGTATATCAATGATGTATAGATGCATTATATTATGTTTTTTTTTCTTTTTTAAAATTATTTTTTTATGTATAATAAATAATAATAATAATAAATATAATAATTAATAGTTCTTTGTTGAAAATATAATAAATTATATTGAAAATTGAATATAAAATAACGATATAGATCTATTTAAAAGAAATTAATATTTTTTTATTTGTATTTTGCCCATTTTTAAAAAAATAACATTAAGTGTTGTTATGCAACTTGAAACACTTTTATATAGCAGAAGTAATTTGCAAGTTATTTTAAGTGGTCACGTTATGTGACTCATTCTAGTAGGTACTGAATACATATAGTATGCTTAATAGAAAATCAGAGAATAAATCTGCAAAAATCATTTGATTAATTTATATAATTCTTAGTTTTGTTAATAGAAAATAATATTATTTGTATCATATAAAAAAGTATCTTTGTTTTGTAATTCAAAGATTAATATTGGCAAAATAAAAAGAATTTAAGATCGTTATTATACAACTTAAATTAAGAAGATATGAATGCGTGTGTGCACATTCTTCTGTACTCTACAAAAAAATTAAATAATATTTTAATTAAATTAAATATATATATTATATATATATTATATATTATATATAATATTATTATATTTAATTATATATATAATATATATATATTATTCTACAAACTATTTTATACACTATTCTTGAAAAAAAATTTTAAACTGAATTTAAAATTTAATATTGTAATTCCAAAAATGTAATATTTTATAATATAAATATAAAACACAATGGAAATGTTAAATCAGTTAAACATGAAATAAATATAAAAAAATTTTTGTTTATTAAAAAAGAAAACATAATGAAAAAATAAATGATTAAATTGGAAAAAAATACGAGAAGTCAAAAGTCATGAAAAAAAATATTTGTTATTATAAATTCACATAACAATAAACATTATTTTTTAAATACAATAGTGACCTTTCTGATGTTCTTATATATCTACTCTTATTAAGGTTATTAATTTTATATCCAATTACTATTTGTTTTATCATTTTTTTTTGTTTTTAATAATCAACAAAAATTTAAATTATCTTTTTCTTTTAATATTTATTATCAAACATAATATTTCAAGAATTAGAGTATTTTTAAAAATTTTCATATTTGATTGAAAAGTTTTTGTTAGAATCATATTCGTAGCAAAACTTTTCTTTCTATCTATTTTACTCTAACTTCCTTTTTTACATTGCCTTTTTTTTTTTCATTTGTTCTTTGATCTTCTTTACCCTTCGCTCGAAACTTCTTAATCTCTTCCCGCGTATTGACCCTTTTAGCTTATAACAAGATCTTGATTAATCGATTCTTAAAAATGTATTGATTAGTAAGTCAATTGAATTAAATATTAAATTATCAAGATCCATTAAGTATTTAGTTGAATTCTTATTTAGCTTTTTCAAAATTAATTTCAAAATGTTATTATTTATAATGTTTATAAAATTGAACTTTTATTGATAACACGCATTGAAAAATTTATTTCTAAAATTATTCATTTTATAAAAATTATTTTTAATTATTTACATACGTTTTATATAGATATTATAATATTTACATTTTAAATATACTAATATTCAAAATTTTAAAATCTCTAATATTCTATTTATGAAAAAAATAAGATAAAATAAAAGATAATGTATTTTGTTCTTTTTAATTTATTAGAAATTCTTTAAATTTATTAGAAATTTTTTTTTATAATACATTTTTATTTATATAAACATGTAACATGCTATTTCCTTATATGATTTGTATTTGTATTTATCAGATGCAGTTTTAAATCATATATATGATTTTTTAATTAATTAATCTATTTAAAATTATTTCAATATTATGAAATATTATATTCAAATCTATTATTGCATTTTTAATTTATGACAAATTTTTTTTATTAATAAATATACTATACATATTCGTTTGTGTTTACTTAAAAAAATATATTATTTCGATGATCGACTTTTTAAATAATTGATATGAATAAATTTGCAAATATAAAATATTTTTTAACATAAAATAAAATAATCTTTAAAATATCATTATATTTTGAATTTTTTCAAAGATTGATATATTTATGTATCATTTATTTAATCTTTTATTAATTTCAAAATTTAATCATTTTAATTCAATATTTTTATTTTAATAATTATAGATTTCCAATGATCATATATATTATTAAACATATTTTAAACTTTAACATAATATATTTAATTATAGTTTAATAATAATAATTTTAACCACAGTATTTTGAATCATCTAAAATGCAAAAAATTTTATATTATATTTTATATTATATCATATTAAACTATAACTATTCTATATTATTTTAACTTTTTAATATTTATGTTTATTTTCATTTCTTCTCTCTCTCTCTCTCTCTCTCTCTCTCTCTCATATCATAAAATTTGACATTATTTTATAAAAAATTTATGTAATTCAAACTTTGATTTGAAGAAAAATTTATACATATATAAAATACATGTATAATATATTATGTATAATATAATATGTATAATATAATAAATTATATTGATGAATTTTTTTTTGAGAAATCTGTTTCAGAAATTGAAATTAATTTTTAAAGTTTTATCATTTTGTTAAATTTTAAATGAAATTTTATGGAAATTCTTTTTATAAAGTAATAAAAAATTAAAAAAAAATTTTGAATATTTTATAATTTAAAATTTTGTTCCATCTGATATTATGATTTAAAATTTATATTTAAAAAAAACAAATATGTATTAAAACTTTGAACATTGATTTTATTCCTTTAAAACGATATTTTGATTTAAAAAAATTGCTCTATATATTATAACGCATTGTGCTCCTCAACAATTATAAAATTTTCTTTAAAAATTAAAAATTTAATCAATAAAAAATTATTCGTTAAAATTTTGAAAATATAAAAGAATATTCGAATATTTTTATGAATCAATATACTTTGAATATCTTATTCC
>NW_006263785.1:361953-362919 GCF_000469605.1 Apis dorsata | reverse complement strand
TATATATATATATATATATATATATATATATGAAGTTACGTTTTCAGATGTAAAAAATTATTTTAGCGATACATAAGTAGATAAAATTCTTGCTTCCGTCT
Organism: Apis dorsata; assembly: GCF_000469605.1. Classification (NCBI taxonomy): domain Eukaryota; kingdom Metazoa; phylum Arthropoda; class Insecta; order Hymenoptera; family Apidae; genus Apis; species Apis dorsata. Next base: position 362,818 of record NW_006263785.1, on the reverse strand, counting down.
TTTGATGGCTCGATATTGCTATAATAATGACCGACTCTGACCGCTAGTAATATCTCGGTAATAGTATTTCCTCCATCCCGTATTTATAAATACAAATTTTCCGACCGCTCGATAACCTGCCAAACTTTCCGTTGTCTGAACAAGACGAGACATAATTATATATAACGTCAAAACAAATCATTTCACTTGCATATGTTTTTCTGCACTAACATTGAAATAAAATGCATGTAGATCTTTTAAAGCAATATCGATAACATCTTTAATTGAAATTGAATTTTTTTTATTGGATAGATGTATTAATATTATTTAGAAAAAATTTAAAAATCAAAATGCTAATAAATTTGTCAGATAATATTTATTAAAAATTTTGATAATAGAATGGATGAGATTTTACAAGTAAATTTAAAAAATATTTTGAATTATATGTGATTATCCTATTTCAATTAAAATTAAACAATTTTGAAACGAAAAATATAATATAATGTATAACTTATAAATTTATCGATTTATTAATATTATATCAGTGAATAAATTATTACGCAAGAAGATGTTGATATATTTTATGAATGTTATCGTTATAATACGTCATTAATTCTTCATTAGTGAAATTTTCTTTATTCATCAAAAAATAGTAATCATTCGTAATTTCTTACTTCAATTTGAAAACAAGGAACTATAAATATGGTTATTATATTAGTAATAACAAAATAGTAATAAAATATAACAAACGAATGATATTTAAATCAAACAAGATTTATAAAATATATAATATATATATATAATATATATAATATGTGTTATTATTATGTAACATAAAGAAGAATTAATTAAATTATTGAATGTAAATCATAGCTACAGATTCTTT
>NW_006263785.1:357530-361393 GCF_000469605.1 Apis dorsata | reverse complement strand
TATATTTATCTATATAATTATCTCAATTTATATTTTAAAATAATATTATTAAAAACATATATGTAATATATTTTATATTATTTTAAAAATGAAAATAACTTATACAATGATTAAAATCATGTTGACAGAAGCATGATTAGATTGTACAAAGGAGATACAATTATACAATAATTTTCATAAAGATAGAATTATTGTTAAAATTTAATTGTCATGTTTTGTAAAACATTTATATTTTGAATTTCTAGATATTATTTTTTCGTATAAAGAATTTTAATATGTAACGAATTCTAATATGTAAATTTAAAATAATTTCTAATAACATAAATTTTAAATATTAATTTATTTATTTTGATTCGGTTTTGTTATCGATTTTGAAATCGATCGGTTGTGATGTTTTTATAAAATTTAGAAAAAAATTTAAGAAAAATTAATCTAATCTATCTTATAAAATTTAAGAAATAAGACATTTTTGCTTTCTATTAAATAAAAATTGTATATGATTATCAAATATGTTATAATAAATTTTTTATTTTTTTCTAAATAATTCAGTAATAGTTTATTATTTTAGGTTTATTTTTATTACCTCACAATAAGTGGTCAAACATTAATTAGTATGTTTCTTGTAAAAAAGTTTTGTGAAAAAAATATAACTTTATTTTATAATTAAACAAACTCATATACTTATATAGAGCACAGTATTTAATAAGAGAGCACAGTAATTAAAGGACATTTACTGACCTTTTAAAATGTACGGTAATTAGCTCATAAACTTTTTTCTTATTTTCATTCTTACTTTTTCTTATTTTTTATTCTTATTTTAACACTTTATTTGTAAAAAAAAGTTCAAATAAATATTAAATTATATTAATATTTTCTTTTATTTCTTTTAATATTTTTAATACATTGGAAAATAGAAGCGAAATAAATAAAAATTTATTTTAATAAAAACTTTGAAAGTGATATAAATCATTTTTTTTAACAATTATACAATATTATAATAAATTAATTTAAAAAAATTAATTAAAAGAAATTAAAATTTCACTTTTAATGAATTATATTTCGATAAATCTCTAATAAAAATATTATAACAACTTATAAAGTCGATGTAAAAATTACTTGATGTTCTAATCTCAAAAAAATTGAGATGCATTATTAAGATTAACTTGAATATAACTTATATAATCCTATATCTATTGAGATAAATACAATTCTTGTTATATCCAGTAAAATGAGAAAAAAGAAAAGAAAATATTAGATTATTGTACGTGAAATAACTAACAACAAAATCGTTAATAAGACTATTAATGTTTATTAAAATTAATCAAAATTTTATTCAATTAATTCTATCTATTAAAAAGCAAAATTAGAAATGTTGCAATTAAAATTTATAATTGATTGTATTTATATATATTAAATTTTTAATCAAATGTTTGCAATAGTTATTTGTTAAATCGTTTGCAATAGTTATTTTAACGTAATTGTTTCTATCAATAATTTTTACATTCCATGAAAAATAAGAGAGAAAAGTACTCGAATTTGCCGAAGCATAATTCATAACACATAATTAATTTCTCTTTAAATATCACACTATATATCTACAATAATAATATCAATCGAATTGCCTTGCAACAAACATTATTCGATAGGACATTTAATCGATTTTCACTTTCTCCAAAATTCATATGTAATAACCTAACCTAAAAAAACAAAGAAACAAATGAAGAAGGAAGAATAAGAGAATGAAAAGAAAAAATAAACCAAAATAAAGCCACGTGAGAGGGAATGTTCCCTTTCGGGCAGAGACATCTTCCTCTAGTCAGAAAGGAACACCTTTATGGAGTAAAGTGCATCTTCGGAGGATGGTTTTCAAGTTTACTGGGCCACTTGAAAGAAACCTTTTCTCCCGAGAAGAGGGTGAACGGTACGGTACAGTGTTGGATGAGTAGGCATAAGAGAAGAGACGAAGAAGGAGAAAAAAGGAGGGAGCGAAAAAGAGAAACGCGACAAAGCGGGTGGAGGAGGGAGACGAGGGATAAAGAGAGAAGAAAGAGGCTGGTTCTCATGAGGAGGAGCTGCTGCCGAGTGACGAGGGTGAAGCAGCCTTTTTATCGACTTCCGGTCGGCGTTAGTTGCACGCACGTGCATCCGAGGCCTCGATGCTCTCTTTGTACCTCCGCAGAGATTCTCATTCACCCTTGATCTCCCGCGCTCTCCTTTTCTCGAGTAACAGGTAGTTGGAACTTCGAAATAGTTGGGGAAATTTTTAGCTGATAAAAAACTCTGTTTCGATATCTTTCATCTGCCATGTCGAATTTAAAAGATGGAATTTTTATCGTATAACGGTAAAAGAAGGGATGTGTTCCTTTTTTTCTTTTTTTCTTTTTTTTTTTAGATTTATAGGTGAATTTATAATCAGTAGTGATTTGAAATCGAGATTTACAGTACAAGCGTATAATTTTTTATAATCTCGTTTTTTAAAATGTAAAAGGATGTTTTTGTTATTTATGGAGGAAAAAGAATCGTAATAAAATATTCTTCAATATTATCGAAATATCTAAATTATTTCGAAATTACCTTCCGATGTTGCAACATTTTTAACATTTTTAGAAAAAAAAGGATTTTAATTCTTTAAAATTGTATCTATATGGGATGATAAATAAAATGAATTGAAATTTTAATTTATTTTACTATTTTTTTCTCATTAGGAATAATAAAAAATATTTAATGAATATTTAAAAATTCATATTGATTTATATATCAAAAAATTATTATATTACTAAAATAGAAGAAAAACACATAGAATATTGCTTTTATATTAAAATGAATTTCATTCATCTTCTTAATTTTATTTTTTATTTTCATTTTATATTGGTAAAATTGATTTTATCAAAAATATATATATCATCATTATAGTATTTACATATTAATTAATTTAATTCAAATATATATGAATTATATTAAATTTCTTATCATTAAGTAGTATTTTTATGTAACAAAAATTTGATATTATAAGAATGAAAAATAAAATATGAATAAAAATAAAATATGAATAAAATAGAAAAAAAAAGAATAAAAAAGAATATGATAATATAATGCGATTAAGTAATAATACGAAATAAAGTAAAACTTTTCAAATAAAAAGTATTTAATATATTTAATATAATATATGTAATAAATATGTTATTGAAATAAAAATATGAGAAAATGCGAAAAAAACAAGGGTGAAAAATGATACAGAGGAAACGTATAACTGAGCAGACAAGAAATAATGTTTAAATTGTGTATTATTTTTTTGTCCATGAGTAGTTCCTAGTCATACGGCGATCGAGGATATTAAAAGAGGGCGGAGAACACTAACCACGTGGGTCGGTCGTTCGTCTGATAAACCTCTATTCGACGACGTGTCACTGACCCTCTCTTCTCCAATCTCTCTCCTCCCCTTCTCTTCTCACGCGCTATTTTTCTCCTCTTTTATATTTTTCATCCGTTATTGCGATAAATTCGATACGAATAAATTTTAATTTTGAGGACTTTAACGACACAAAGAAAAACATATAACACGATTAACAAAATTAATTATTATAATATATATATATATCGATAAGAATATTGCATAATTGATGTCTGTAAGTACATCGTCAGTCAAAAAAATCTTTATGTACTATCTTATAAGAAAATTTATCTAATTTAAAAATTCTGGTTTTAAAATTTTTATTTGAAAACTTATTATATGTAGAATAGAATATTTATATATAGTTTTAAAGATGTCCTACGAGTTTATTAATATTTTATATAACTATTATATTATATTATATTTTATATAATTATACTCTACATATACATCTACACATATATTTTTAAAA
>NW_006263785.1:353813-357145 GCF_000469605.1 Apis dorsata | reverse complement strand
TTTAAATAAATTTTTTTCTATAAGATAATATACACAGATTTTTTTGACTGACTATATGTGAATTTGTATATTTAATAATTGTAATTCGATAAAGGAAGAAATAAAGATCTAAGATTTTATTAAAATCTAGCTTTAAATATATATAATATATTAAATATATAATATAACTGAAATATGATCACAATTTTCATTTCGTAATTTAAAGGATAATAATAGATTCAAAAAAGCTTTGATAATGTGAAAATTGATGAAAAAATATAATAATTTTTTCGGAACAACACAAATTTTCCAAATTCATTTTGAAATTTTTATCTTTTCTATCTTTTATCATATTATATCATATAATATGAATATTAATAATTTGATTCACGAAAAAGCTATAATCTTAAAAGACGCGATATATTTGAAATATAATAGTATTCAAAAGAATCGTTTTCTTTTCATAAAACTTTCCGTGAAACTCATCGCACTCAGTTAATTTAATCATCTACGTAAATACAAAGAATTCTACGACATTCTTTTTCCGCGATACATTATTTTTCTTCAAACGTTTCTATTCTTACTGCTGTTTATAAATTTTTATTCTTTGATTATCTTTATGTTCGTTTTCGTTTTATTTTTATATATAGATTTTTTTTTTATATAATGTAACAAAAAATTAATAAACCAATTATTATCATTCTACTATCAAAATAATCACGTTTCTGATATTGAATTAAAAATTTTTGTAAATATATCACCATATCAGAATATGAAACGGATCAGAACAAAATATAGATAAAAATTTATATTTAGTATTTTATGTTTTTTTTTATTTCCAATTTATTTATTGAAATCAATATTTGCAATATTTCTATTTGAAATAAATAAAAATCATAATTTTTTTATTGTGCAAAATTAAAATAAAACAATATATGATCTTACAATATTTAAACTTAAAATCTTAAGTTATTAGTAGTTACATATATACTAGTTGTTACTCGTTGTTGTTAGTCGGCTTAATTTACGACCTTGTCCATAAAATCTTATTTTACATGACATAATAATATTAATACGTCATATATCGTGAATCATTTGATTTTTGTCACGTTATTTTATACGGTATATAATTTATTAAATGTAATATGATTTCTGATAAAAAATTAATCAATTACGAAAAATAAAATTTTCTTTAATTTAATTTAATTTAATGAAATTTTATTATTAAGAAAAATTATTTTATTATTAAGAAAACATATATATATTAAGTTAATGTTTTCTAACAAATGTATTACAACACATTAATTTTGATACAAAAATTATATATTGATTATTATATATATATAATTATATATAATAATAATTATTATATATAATTATATGATATAATAATATAAATTATATATTATATATATAAAATTTTATTATACATAAAAATATTTGATGTTTATCAATACTTATAATTAATATTTGAAAAATGCAATTTATATCGATCATCTCAAGAATAAAAAATCAAAAGTTATTATATTTAAAAGGTATGTATATATTAATATCGAAGGTATGTATATATTAAATATTTTTATTAATTTTTATTATTTTTAAAATATTTAATAATGTATTAATAAAGTATTGTTTTCTTTCTATGTAAATAATATATTACAAAAAAAGTTATTTTAAAAAGTTCGCAAAAATATAATTTTAATAAAAAAAATCTAATGTGCCATTAATAATCATAATAATAATTATTTCAAATGCAAAATAATTGAGAATATTGCATTGATTATATGTATTGAATATATTTAATTAACGTATATTTTTCTTTTTATTTTTACTTATGTTTTACAATCAATAGTTAGTTATCAATATCTGCAGATTTATCAATATTCAAATTAAATACATACTTGATACACATTTAAAATAATATCTCAAGTAAATAATATTTTTCATATTTTATATTTGTACACGTGCTGCATCAGTAATATAAAAAAAATTATAATTTTAAAGGAAATAACTTTAAATTATCCTAAAAACATATAAAAATAGTAAATCAAATTAAAAATTCATTGAATACTATTCTAATAAATAAATCTTTGCAGCAAGCAATATATAAATATTCGTTTTTATGAAGAATTATATTATATTTGATAGGATTACTTTTGATAATATCTTTGTATACATAGAGATAGCTTCTATATTCGATAGAAAATATATATATTTTTTTTAATATTTAATATTTATTTTGTGAATAATACGTATTTATATCTGATTTTGTTATCCATTATTATTTATTATATTCAAATAAATATCGAACGGAAATACATATAAGAATGAAAAAAAGTCACGACTCGCATGACTGAGCGAAAATTGTTATGAATAATCAATAAAAGATTATGTAGGTAACGAATAGTTAAATTTAATATATTCATTATTCGTGAACAACAAAATTACAATTATTTTCTTATTTTATTCATTTATACGATAAAACAACGTCATTTGATTCATAATAATATATCAAGTTTCTTTTTACAATAAAACGAAAATAATAATTATTTCGAATATAAAGAAATGAACGAGAAAAAGAAATTGAAATTGAATGAATAATGCGTAAAAAGAAAAAAGAAAAAAATTCCAATTAAATAACAAATAACGAAAAAACTTTCATTCGTTTTATTCGTGTAACAGCCAAAACTGACACATGATTATCTATTACAGAACATACCGTTAAGCAAATTATCTAAATCGACATCCGCGCCATTTGGAGGACTTTAAACATACAAGATCAGCGTAAGTACTCGTAGTATACATATCCTTTGTGCTTGGTTTCTCACTCGGTTTATCGACCGATTCAGTGCAAAAAATATATTTGTTTTTAATCCCCAGGATCGAATGGATGGATAATTTTTAATCAAATTGATTTAATGATAATAGCGATAATGCTAATCGAATAACAAAAATTAAATAAATTTATTGTTTTGCTATGGGATTGGATATATTTTATTTAAAATAAAAATGAAAAATAAAAAGAATAGATAATTATTTTAAATAAATATTAAATGTTTGCAAATAAAATCTAAAATTTTATTTGAGAAATAAATTATTTTCAAATGTTTGATTATTAAAAATAATGATAAAATGTGATATGTGATATACATATAATGTGAATGATATATGTGATAATTTAAAAAAAAAAAAAAATAGATTTCATCTTACAATTATATTATATTTCATCTTAAATCAAAAATTGGAAAATGAATTATGCTAAAAAAATAATATTTAGACTTATATAAAAAAAAAATGATTTTGCAGATTATATATAAAAAAATTATATTTATATTTTTATAATGAAATCAAAT